>NC_142812.1:61272827-61322986 GCF_049724085.1 Artemia sp. Qi Xiang Cuo
CCAGTTTTATAAATCACATATACGACCCCATATTGACTATGGGCTCATCGTCTATGGTGCATGTGCAAAGACCCACATACAAAAAATTGAAACAACACAAAATGATATAATACGTCTCATATTTGGTCTTAGGAAACCCACAAGCACCAATTTTCTGCTTATGGAGAGTGGATTAACAACAATAAGGGAGATGTTCTCTCTCCATCATCAATTCAAAACAATGGCTGTAAAACAAGAATGTTGTTTCACTTTATGAAAGTAATCTTGAGAACCAAGAGCTGGAAAAAAAGAGTGAAGAAGGACAATAGAAACCTGCAGAAAGAGAAAAGCAAATGCTTTTGCTGAAATTTTTTTCAGCACAAAAAGGCAGAAAACGCCTATTAGTGGTGCTTTCTTAAGATTAATTAAAAAAAACTTTTTCCACAAAATAAGTTATTCAAAGAAAAGTAAAGAACTCCATTAAACAAAAAATTAGCAAAAATAAAATCAAATAATCTACCAAGCGTGAAATTACCACAAGTCAGCATCTATAAATAAATGAAACCCAAAACGAACAGAAATTACAATAAATAACCGAGTTAAACTCAAAACGAGCAGAAATTAACATAAGTTGGGTGCAAACCCCCTATGCCTTCCCAAGGCCAGAACAAAATTTGCACTTTACTGAAAAAAATATAAATGTTTTTGCTTTTACAACTTTAATAAATCAAATAATATTAACATTTTGATTACTAAATATCAGTATATGTATATTAAACTGACAATGCACATTCATTTGTATTTTTTCAGTAAAGTGCAAAAATGTCTGCCCCGAAAGTTTGAACATAATACCCTCAGTAGTTCTTTGGATACTGCTGAGATGCCTTATTGGGAATTAGCATTATCACAGTGCATTTTGATTTAATCTTAAGGAAACATTTAGTTTTTAAACATAATGGGCAAATGGGAGGGTGGGCGTGGGAGGGTGGGAGTGGAAGGGGGATTAGTTGCCCTCCAATCACTTTCGACTATTAAAAACGACATTAGCCCTTTCTATTGTCAATCGAATGAGTCCCTTTCGAAGTTCCCACGACGACTCCTTCAATACGAAGTGCCCTGGTCTAAACAACAACAACAACAAAAAATATCACTAATCACTTTCGACTATTAAAAAGGGCACTAGCCCTTTGAATTTCAAATCGAATGAGCCCTTTTTTGAAGTTTCTACAACAACGCCTTCTGTAAAACCTCATATGCCCCCAGGGCATAACTTAAAGCCCTTGCCTTTAGGGTTGTGGGGGAGTGTCCTCCTCAAAAACATATTTCCTATCTGGAAATAAACTAGCCTATGCTGAAGAAAATGGCTATCTCTAAAAATTTTGATTGGATGTGTTTGGGGGACGGATGGGCGTGGGGGGGGGGCTAGTTGCCCTACAATCACTTTTGACAATTAAAAAGGGCACTAGCCCGATGAAAGTTCAACTAGAATGAACCTGTTTTGAAGTTTCTACGACACCGCCTTCTATAAAAACGTGATCTGCCCCCAGGGTATAACTAACAACCCCGGCCCGGAGGGTTTTCGGCGCGTTTCCTCCTCAAAACCAAATTGTCACTTAGAAAATCACCTAAGATGAACAAGATGCTTAATCCCCAAATGGGGATGGGATGTGTGGCGGGGAAGGATGGGCACGGGGGGGGGGGCTAGTTGCCCACTAATCCATTTAGACTGGTAAAAACGGCTAAAGACTTTTGATTTCTCATAGAATGAGCCTGTTTTGAAATTTATACGGCACCGCCTTCTATAAAAACCTTATATGCCCCCTGGGTATAACTCAAAACCCTTGCCCGGAGGGCTGTGGTGGAGTGTCCTCCTCAAAAATATATTGTCTATATGGAATGGCTATCTCAAAATTTTGAGTGGATGGGTTTGGGGTACTGATGGGCGTGGGGGGGGCTAGCTGCCCTACAATCACTTTTGACTACTAAAAAGGGAACTATCCCTGTGAAATTTCAAATCTACTTAGCCTGTTTTGAAGTTTATACGACACCGCCTTCTATAAAAACCTAATATGCCCCCATGGCATAACTAAAAACCCTTGTCCTGAGGGTTGTGGCGGAGTTTCCTCCTCAAAACCATAATTTCTATCTGAAAATCAACTACGCTGAACAAAATGGCTATCTCTAAATTTTGATTGGATGTGTTTGGGGGACGGATGGGCACGGGGGGGCTTGGTGCCCTACAATCACTTTCGACTATTAAAAAGGGCACTAGCCCTGTGAAATTTCCAATCGAATGAGCCTGTTTTGAAGTTTCTACGACACCGCCTTCTATAAAAAACCTTATATGCCCCCATGGTATAACTCAAAACCCTTGCCCTAAGGGCTGTGGTGGAGTGTCCTCCTCAAAAACATATTTTCTATTTGGAATGGCTGTCTCAAAACTTTGAGTGGATGTGTTTGGGGGAATGATGGGCGTGGGAGGGGGCTAGTTGCCTTTCATTAAAAACTTTATAATCCTTGCCTACATAACTTACAACCCTTGCCCTGAGGGCTGTGGAGAGAGGGGTTGCCATCCTTAAAGACTTAATTTCCAAAACTTTCAACTACATTGAATAGAATGGCTATCTAAAAATTTTGATTGGATGTGTTTGGGGAAAACTTGGGCGTGAGAGGGGTATTAGTTGCCCTCAAATCACTTTCGACTATTAAAAAAGGTACTAGCCCTTTGAAGTTCAAGTCGAATGAGCCCTTTTTCAAGTTTCTACAACAAAGATTTCAATAAAAAACCTTATATGCCCTCAGGGCATAACTTATAATCCTTGCCCTGAGGGTTGTGGGGGAATGTCCTCCTCAAAAATTTATTTTCTATCTCGAAATCAACTATGCTGAACAAAATGGCTATCTTAAAATTTTTATTGGATGTGTTTGGGGGAATGATGGGCGTGGGGGACTAGTTGCCCTCCAATCCCTGTTGACTATTAAAAAGGGCACTAGCCCTTTTAATTTACAATAGAATGAGCTTTTTTTTAAGTTTTTATGACAACGACTTCTTTAAAAACCTAAAACCCTTGCCCTGAGGGCTCTGGGGGAGTGTCCTCCTCAAAAACTTATTTTCTCTCTGGAAATCAAATATGCTGAACAAAATGGTTATATCAAAATTTTGATTGGAAGGTTGTGGGGAAATGATGGGCATGGGGGGGGGGGGCGAGTTGCCCTCCAATAACTTTCGACTAATAAAAAGGGCACTAGCCCTTTGAATTTACAATTAAATTAACCTTTTTTGAAGTTTATACAAAAACGCCTTTTATAAAAACCTTATATTCCCCCAGGGCATAACTTAAAGTACTTGTCCTGAGGGTAGTGGGGGAGTGTCCTCCTCAAAAACTTATTTTCTATGTGTAAATCATTTATGCTGAACCAACTGCCTATATCAAACTTTTGATGGTTTGTGGTGGGGGGACTGAGAGGCGTGGGGGGGGGCGATTTGCCCTCCAATCACTTTCGAATATTAAAAAGGGTACTAGCCCTCCGAATTTCCTATCGAATGAACCTGTTTTGAAGTTTCTATGGCAATGCCTTCTATAAAAACCTTATATGCCCCCAGGGTATAATTTAAATCCAATACCCTGAGGGTTCTGGGGGAGTGTCCTACTCAAAAACATATTTTCTATCTGGACATCAAATACGCTGAACAAAATGCAAACTCAAAATTTTGATTGGATGTGTTTGGAGGAATGATGAGCGTAGGGGGGGGGGCTAGTTGCCCTCCAATCACTTTCGAATATTAAAAAGGGCATTAGAACTCTCAATTTCCAATCAAATAAACCCCTTTTGAAGTTTCTACGACGACCCCTTCCATATGAAGTGCCCTGCTCTAAAGGAAAAAATAAATAGTACATTGTGCTACTCCCGTTCTTATATGCCATCTGGGCATAACTTAAAACCCTTGCCCCGAGGGTTGTGGGTGAGTGTCCTCCTCAAAAACATATTTTCTATCTGGAAATCAACTATGCTGAATAAAATGGCTATCTCAAAAATTTTTGGGGATGTGTTAGGGGGAAGGGTGGACGTGGGGGGGGGGCTATGTGCCATCCAATTACTTTCGACTATTAAAAAGGGCCCTAGCCTCTCCAATTTCCAATCGACTGAACCCTTTTCGAAGTTTCTACGAAAACTCATACGATACGATGTGCCTGGGTATGGAGAAAAAAAAACAAAAAAAAACTACTTGTGCCCACCTCGTTTTTTACTTAGACGGCGCTAGCGCGCTGCCTATGATAGAGGGCTTGAACCCTCCTGTTCATGGTTTTAGAACAGTAAACATTGACTTGGTTTGTTATAATTTCCATTCTCTAGCATTTTAACCCTCTTCAGGCAAAATAAATGTCTTGTGGCACAGAATGGCTGAAAACGCCACTTGGCAAAGGTTTGTCAAGATGGTGGGCTGAAACTTCCTTTTTAAGGGCTTTAGATCATGAAAAACTAATCAGCTATCTTAGAATTTCTAATCTATGGGAAAACGCCACATGGCAAAGGTTTGTCAGTATGGTGGGCTGAAACTTCCCTTTTAGGGGATTTAGATCATGACAAACTGATTAGCTATCTTAGAATTTCAAATATATGGGATTTTAACCTTCTATGGGAAGAAACTGACGTTTTATGGTAGAAAACACCACTTTGGTGTGGTTTGTAAGACAAGGCTCAAAACCTCCATTTTAGGGTTTTAGATCAAGGAATATTGATTAGCTCTCTCGTAATTTCCATCTTAAAACTTGTATTTTCTGGCATTTTGAGCCTATTTGGGCCATACTTAATGTTTGGTGGCACGAAATCGGAGAAAACTCCCTCTTAGTGTGGCATAATCTCTTTTGTTATTCGAAGCAGACACTACATCCAATGATTTTCTTTAGAACGAATCCTCTCCCAACATTCTATGATCACTGATTTTGTATGATTACCCCTCAGGGAGAAGAAGAAGAAAAAAGGAGACACATAACTGCTTCCCATGCGAAAAAAGTGATTTTCCATGTTGTGCGAGGTGGGGACTGTAATTCACCTGTACATGGTTTTCACCCATTATATTTCCAATGGTGCACTTGTCATTTTGATTTGACACTGGGGTTTCAGGCTTCTTTATCAAATTCCCCCAAATATGTTTTTGTGATTAACTTATACTATCAAGATTAACTATAATTGGAGTTACGACTTAAGAAGCAGCTTCTAATGGTAATTCTTTCTCTCTAAGCAGTCTTTTTTAAATGTGTTTTTTAAACTCCCTAGTATAATGGGCTGTGGATTTTGGTACTATGGGTTCTGGACCTATTATGTTGCAGCTATTATTGCAGCAATGATTAGCTTGGCTTGTGTTTGACTTGCTTTGATTTCTTATTGACTTGCAGAGTATGTAATGTTACTTTTGAATATTATGTTTATTTAATAAGCTTGTTATTATGCCATTCAAGGATAAAGCTAATGGAGTTATTATTTCTAGAGACTATTTGCTGACATTCCACCTTGGGAAAAAGAACTATCCTTATTTCTTCCTGATGTAGCTTTTACAGACCTGGCATTGATTCTGGCACTAATGTATGAGGGCGAAGTGTATTTGGAACTGGGTCAAGGTTCAAATGTTTTTGAGCTGGTTACCATGTTTGAACTTTCCATTGTTAAAAGAGGTAAGCTGCAACCAATACCAAGTCATTTTTTCAGAGCCCTTGTTGCCTCTGGGTATTTGATTTCCCGTAGATAAGAGTATCATTTAGCACCCACTTAAACTAAAAAAGCAAAACAAAAAAGAGTGGAGTTCAAAAAAGAAGAAGGAAATATATAGTAAATGAAAGTAACATATATCACTACATGCTAACCCTAAAAAAACTTACACAGGCAAAGAAAAGACAAGAAAATTAAATGATAACCTCATTTAGATTTGAAGCTCTCAGCTGTTTTGTTTCTTTTTTTCCCTTTAAAAATTTTCACACAAAATATTTCTGTTTCATACAAGTTCAGTGGACTTGTATGGAGTTGTATGGATTACCCTTACTCCATGCCTATCTACTTTAGTTCTGCCCTAGGATGGATAATAGACTATCTATGAATAAGTGAAATGACGTCATTTTTTTAAATTCTGAAAAAGGGCTATGCCAGCTTTGCCTCTCACTGAGACTATCTGCCTTAGCTCTACTAAAATCAGCCATGGCTCTATGAGTTTTTATTCACTTACACCAAGCTGATTTTAATTCAAACTTCATTTGACTATGTTGGAAAAATGGGAGGAAAATAGTCGAAAATTTCAAATAACGTAATGAAAACTTGGGTAAAACGTGGCTAGTCAAATTAGGAGAAATGACTTGCCAAATGGCTAAAAACCCTCTATAATAATATAACACAGAAATATTGAAATTTTACAGCAAAATAACTAAAAATGATTATTGCTTCTTGTAAATATTGAGTGCATAGCTGAACCTGCCAATAGAACCAAAACACGATAGAGTTCCTTTATGCCTCGTCTGTTCATTGGGTGAGTTAAAAAAATCTAAATATTAATAAAACAAAGTGTACTAGCACCATTAGAAGCAAAAGACAAACTAAAACGACGTGGAGGTTTTGCCCCCTATAAAACAAGCATATTCAATCCTAAGAACTAAAGATGTCTCCCCGATCACAAATCTTTTGGAGCTGCCTTCCTCCTGACTATTGTGTATGGCCTAAGAGTGACAGCTTTTCATACATTGCGCTACTTTCCTCAACTTCTAACTTAGACCATGTTGTTGCTTCGTTCGGCAGTCACGAGGTCAAAGTTTTAAAAGAAGGATTCTATTCTGACCCCCTTCCTATCTCTACTTGCTTTTACTCCTCCCTGTCTATGGCTCAAAATAAAGAATCAAATTGCATTTACTACCGAGATTGGAAAAATGTGTCAAGTGAGTCTTTCAGTAAAGTCTGGGACGAGATGTTGAGCAAAATCAAAGTCCGTTACAATCTTTTATGCGATCGTACTGTGCTGCCACAAAGTGAAAAGAATACCTCAATTGAGCTCACTTCCTACTTGGCACAAATAAATCACTTGCTGAAATGTGCTGAAATTAGCGCCGTTCCTCTTCGAAGTGCTCAAAAAAAGTCTCAGCTAGAAGATTGGTCAAAAAACAGAGATCTAGTGAATGCGTGTAATTCGGCCATGCTATGGCTTTCTGTTTGGAACGACTGTGGCCGTCCGAGAGATGGCTTAGTAAATGACTTGAGACTCCGTACGAAACGGAAATTTAACTGAAGGACCTCAAAAACCATAAGTTAACGCTGATTGAGAAAAATATAAGCTGTATTGCTGAAGACCCCTCCAGACTTTAGAAATATAGCAAGCCTACCAAAGCCCAGAGTGCTAGTGTGCCTAAAAACAAGTGGGTTGAATAATTCGCGAGGGAGTTCAGTGCTCCCAACAAAATCACGGAGGAGTTTTTTGATAAACAACTTGACCTTCTATTGTCAAATAAGACGGAATCTTTCCTGTTTGTGTTGCCAAGTGCTGTTCAGTCTTTGATTCCGAAGTTAAAGAAAAAATCTTCATCTGGTGTTAATTATATTTCAGTTAGGCACCTGCAACTTGCAGGCTCTTCAATCGAGCAACATTTAGCACTACTGTTTCAGATTATCCTTGTCTGCGGTGTAGTCCCTTTGCAATTTTGTTTCGGACAAATAACTCTCATCCTTAAAAAAGGCAAAAAGACGCTTCTCTGTGTAGTTCTTATCGCCCCATTACCGTTTCGTGTACTACTTTCAAGCTATTTGAGTCATTTTTGATGAAACACATTGAAGAAAATTATTCCTTCCCTCCTCGCCAGTTTGGGTGCCAGCGAGGCTTAGGTAGACAGCATGCTCTCTTTCTGCTTATAAATGTGCTGAAGGATATTAAAGAAAGAGGTGATTTCTTATTCTTGTGTGCACTCGATGTTGCAAGAGCCTTTGACTCTTGTATATTTTCGCAGGGTTTGCTTGAGGCCCAGTTGAAAGGTACTGATGGTGCGATAATTACTTGCTTAAGATACATGTATAGAAATCTGAAGGCTCGATTTAAAGATGGTAGTCAACTATTTCCGATTCAGAAAAGTATACGTCAAGGAGCTCTGACTTCTCCAGTTTTGTTTAATAATTGTGTTACCAGTGCTCAGGATAAGTTTAACTGTACATTTATCTTCAAAGGAGTTGATCTTTCGTTAGTTACGTTTGTGGATGACTTACTGAACCTTTCCTGCACTTTCCAAGGATGCTCTTCAACTTTTGAGCTTCTCCAAGATGAGCACGAACACATTGGTTTGAGCTTTAATACTGATAAAACAGTTGTTCTACCATTCAACTATAAAGGGAATAAAAATTCAACAAGTATATCCTGCTCTGAGGTTCCTTTAGCTAGCAGTCTTACTTACCTGAGCATGCCTATTGGAGCAAACCTTAAAAGAAACTGTAAACCTGGCAATGAAAAACTATGCTCGTAAGACCCGGGCTGCGTATGACTCCCTGGCTTCAAACGCGTCGTATATGAGTATAGCTCACCGTTCTCAGTTATATAATAGCCTAACAGTTCCTCACTTACTTGCCCCTGCTACTGTTTGGTCTTTTTTTAATTGTGTTAAGAGAAAGCAAAGTTCATCGCCTTATTTTAAATTTGCAAAGTATTCAATGGCACTTCCAACTCGGACAAGTAACTCTTTTCTGTAAAGAAAGTATCAATTGGTTAACCCAGCTGGGGTTACTGAGAGGTGCATTTGTGATTTCTCTACTGAATGCCAGAAGTTTTCACATCTTTGGTCATTTTTGTTTATCTCTTGTTTGTAGTTGTGTGTGTTTTTATTTCGGTTATTTCTTTTTTTTTTTCTTGATTTTTACTCTGTCTTTTTCTGGGCTCTGCCCAGATTTTTGCGATGGGTTATAAATAAAATGATTGATTGATTGATAAAGCCTAGAATTAAATAAATCTAAAACTAAGAAATAAAAAGACAAAGTAATATCTATATATACAATTTATACTGCTGTAATTGAGCACCACATTAGTTAGTTAGGGTTACTTCAATGAGAACACCAAAGCGTTTGTTTTCTTAGAACATTTTTTTCTCTCTTTGTTTTTTGCCATGGGTGGCCAGGTCCGCTTTACGTCTTTCATTTGTTCATTGGGCTCTCAGAAATCCTTGTCTTGTTTCCTTGTCTTGTTGCATTTGTGACAAATTTATCTTGTCTATTGTCTTTCCTTCCTCATTTTCTTTATTTTTGAGGTAATTTAGTAAAAGAGACTTTCTTTTTAGAGAGAAAGTAAAAGACCTTTTTATTTTTATTTCTAATTCTTGCTGCTATAAAGCTATACTCTTCAACTTTTCTACAATTTCCTTTGTGTTGGGCTCTGGATTTTCCCGTTGTTCTTCATTTCTCCTTACTTCAAAAGTTAATCAGTTTAAATTGGTTTCCTTTGCATTTTCTTTAAGCTGTCTGTCTATCTTTCTTACTACTTCAAAGCTCTGTTCTTTGACTTATCTGTAATAGTACAGGCAAACTAGAGTTTGACCCCAAACAAATTTCAACATAAATTACTTTTACACCATGTTGTAGAGAAAAAAAAGCTGAAGAACATATCCAAAATTGCATATTCTAGGTCGACGCAAAACTAGTTTTTTTTTTTTTGCTTTTAGTTTTAGTTTTTTAATTTTTTCTATAAAAAAAAATTAAATGTCGGTGAATTTTCGCTTTTATTTACATTAATTATAGTCCCGCTGTGGAATGAATAGTTAAGGCCGAAAATGAAAGCAAATTTGATGTATAATGTACCAGAAAAAATTTTCATAATCATCAATATGTGATTTCACCCTTATCATTGTTGTGACCTCTTTTTCACCATAATATCAGAAGGCAACTATTCTGACATAAAATGATGAGCTGAGCCCAAAAATAAAATTAACAGGATGCAGTTTCTACTAGATACCCCTTTTCATATTCATCAATATGCACGTTTTTATTTTCAATTAACGTGTTTCTTTTAACACTTATTTTCCACCATTTCATCGATTGTTGGTAGAAACAAATTGCAACAGAAATTATTTTTACACCTTGTTGTAGAGAAAAAAAAGCTGAACAACATATCCAAAGTTGCTCATTCTAGGTCGACGCAAAACTATTTTTTTTTTTTTTGCGTATCGTGTCAGTTTTGTGAATTTCCTAACAAAAAAATTAAATTCCGGTAATAGTTTGTTTTTCTTGAACTGAATTATTATTCCGATGTAAAAAGACGAGTTGAGTGCGAAAATGGAGTCAAATTTGATGTATGGTATATAAAAAAAGTTTCATAATCATCAATATGAGATTTGTACGCTTCTCGCCGTTGTGACCCCCATTTTTTTTTTTCTACCACACCATCTTTCGATGGCTAAATTGTCGGTTTTGAGATCCAATAATTAGTTAGCCTGAACCTGATCCTCGCTGGCTCCATCACCTGATGGGTCGGCCTAAACAAAGTGATTGCAAGATGTTTGTTAAAACATTAAAAATATTAGAAAAATAAAATCATCTATGAAACTAGTTTTCAGCAGCCGAGATTTAAAATAGTGATGAAAACCACACTGCCTTTCCACGACAAACAACAAAAGCATGAAAAACAACAGGGAAATCTTTGCGAGACAGCAAAAAGATTTCCCTGTTCTTCTTCGTGTTTTTGTTGTTTGACATTTAAGATCCCTCTTAGATTAAACTATTACCAACACACTGACTAGTCTTCACAACTGATAAAATTGTCAAATCAAGTTCATGAACAATTGAAAGAAAGAATTAAACTCCGACTAGTATTTACAACTTATTCTTTTAATTCAGATGTCTTAGCTTCGACGTTCTCCTCATCGTTATAGCTTTCGATTCTTGGAGAGGTAGAACATGCTGTCCCTGTGCATGTTTTACACGCTGCAGTGCAAGCTAAGCCTTTTTTTACAGTAGCTATATCAAGTTGAGCTACATTCCAGTTGACAGGAGCACTTCACGATTTTCAAAAGCAGGCGAGGGGCTGGTAGGACATCAGCAGTCAATGGATACGAGAAGTCATCTTCATTTTTCCAATCCCAGTCCTTGGATTTAAGTTCAGAATCAGGAACTTTACTTCATACCTGAACTTGGTAGAAAACTCTGTAACTGTAGAATTTAACCGAATCACAAGTTGGTCGTAACTGTTCTGAGTGGAAGAACGTGCTAGCAGTAGTCACCTTCTTTTTTAAAAAAAACATCTTGCAGACTTCATTCAGATTTCCCCCTTTTGATGAGCCATACATCATGAGCAGAGCGTCTTCTCCAGTAACCCTTACTTCCTCCTTTGAAGCTGACTTCAGCCCGAAGACTGCAGCTGATGTACGAAAATCGGTATCTGTCATTAGCTTCTTCAGTGCAAGGCCTTTTCCCACACTATGAATCCGTGAAGTAGAGTCACAACTTAAGATAGCGTGAGCAAAAAGAAACAGATGACATGTCTCTTGGCCCAGCTTATCTTTCAATTTGTGAATATCCCATATTCGGGGAGCTTTGTTTGACTTTTTTTCAGGTACCATGATAATACAATAGAACCAAAAGATCAGTATCATCTCCAGTGACGGCAGTGCCATAATGCCGGGAAGAATCAACAACAGCTTGCTCAATTGGGACATCTGCATCACCTTGTGCCTGGACTACGACGAAGCCCTTCGATCGGAGATAAACAGCCGAAGTGCAGACAAACATGGCCTTTTTTTTCTTGCAGTACAAGAAATTATCCTTTTTTACCTTCAGCTGCATATCTGATGTGAAGAAGGTCTCACGGCTGACTGCGACTTTTCTTCGACTGGGCCATATCCTTTATGGTAGCTCCACCATCGTAGCCTTCGAACACAATAGTGGCAGATGGATATTTTTGGGTCACGTGAGTACGATAATTGTCAAGGATTTCGCAGTATCGTTCGTCTTTGGCCGGAGGAATTCTGTGCAGAAGAGCTCCACCGTCGATGATATATCGAATGCCTTTGGGAGGGGGAGTAGAGCACTCCCCAAGATCGGAGATACAATTGATACTGCTGTAATTGAGCACCACAGATGTTAGTTAGAGTTACTTCAATGAGAACACCAAAGCGTTTGTTTTCTTAAAACATTTTTTTCTCTCTTGGTTTTTTTCATGCGTGGCCAGTTCTGCTTTGGGTCTTTCATTTGTTCATTAAGCTCTCAGAAATCCTTGTCTTGTTTTCATCATTGTATTTGTGACAAATTTATCTTGTCTATTGTCTTTCATTCCTCATTTTCTTTATTTTTGAGGTAATTTAGTAAAAGAGACTTTCTTTTTAGAGAGAAAGTAAAAGACCTCTTTTATTTTTATTTCTAATTCTTGCTGCTATAAAGCTATTCTCTTCAACTTTTCTACAATTTCCTTTGTGTTGGGCTCTGGATTTTCCCGTTCTTCCTCATTTCTCTTTACTTCAAAAGTTAATCCGTTTAAATTGATATCCTTTGCATTTTCTTTAAGCTATCTATCTTTCTTACTACTTCAAAGCTCTGTTCTTTGCCTTATCTGTAATAGTACAGGCAAACTAGAGTTTGACCCCAAATAAATTTCAACATAAATTACTTTTACACCATGTTTTAGAGAAAAAAAAGCTGAAGAACATATCCAAAATTGCAAATTCTAGGTCGACGCAAAACTAGTTTTTTTTTTTTTTTTTTTTTGTGTCAATTTTTTCAGTTTTTCAAAAAAAAAAATGAAGTGTTGGTAAATGTTCGTTTTTCGTATATGAAGTATCATCCCCATGTTAAATGAAGAGCTGAGCCCGAAAATGAAAGCAAATTCGATGTACAATGTACCAGAAAAAAGTTTCATAATCATGAATATGTGATTTCACCCTTCTCATTATTGTGACCTCTTTTTCACCATACTATCAGAAGGCAGCTATTCTGACATAAAATGATGAGCTGAGCCCAAAAATCAAATTAAACTAATGTAATTTCTACTAGAAAACCCGTTTCATATTCATCGATATGCACTTTTTTATTTTCATTTTACATGTTTTTTTAGCACTTATTGTCCATCAATTCGTTGATTGTTGGTAAAAATAAATTGCAACAGAAATGATTTTACACCATGATGTAGAAGAAAATAAGCTGAACAACATATCCAAAGTCACAAATTCTAGGTCGACGCAAAACTATTTTCTTTGCGCATCGTGTCAGTTTTCTCACTTTCCTAACAAAAAAATTAAGTTGACGTAATTGTTCGTTTTTCCTGAACTGAATTATTATTCCGTTGTAAAAAGACGAGAGTTGACTGTGGAAATGGAGTCAAATTTCATGTACGGTATATAAAAAAGTTTCATAATCATCAATATGAGATTTTTACGCTTCTCGTCGTCGTGACCCCTATTTTTTTCTACCACACCTTCTTTCGCTGGCTAAATTTTCGGTTTTGAGATCTAATAATTAGTTAGCCTGAATCTGATCGTCGCTGGCCCCATCATCTGATGGGTCGGCCTAAACAAAGTGATTACAAGATGTTTATGAAAACATTAAAAATATTAGAAAAGTGAAATCATCTATAAAACTAGTTTTCAGCAGCCAACATTTAAAATCCTTCTTAGAATAAACTATTATCAACACTCTGACTAGTCTCCACAACTGATAAAATTATCAAATCAAACTCATGATCATTTGAAAGACAGAATCAAACTCCGACTAGCATTCACAACTTATTCTTTTAATTGAGATATCTAAGCTTCGACGTTGTCCTCATCGTTATAACTTTCGATTCTTGGAGAGGCATAACATGCTGTCCCTTTGCGCGTTTTACACGCTGCAGTGCAAGCTAAGCCGATCTTAAATCAGCTACATCTCGTTGAACTACATTCCAGTTGACAGGAGCACTTCACGGTTTTCAGAAGCAGACGAGGGGCTGATAGGACGTCAGAGTCAATGGATGAAAGAAGTCATCTTTATTTTTTCAACCCCATTCCTCGGCTTTAAGTTCAGAATCAGAAACTCCACTCCATACCTGAACTTGGTAGAAAACCCTGTAACTGTAAAATTTAGCCGCATCAAAAGTTGGTGGTAACTGTTCTGGGTGGACGAACGTGCTAGCAGTAATCCCCTTCTTTTTAAAAACTTCCCTGCAGACTTCATTCAGATTTCACCCTTTTGATGAGCCATATATCATGAGCAGAGCGTCTTCTCCAGCAACCCTTACTTCCTCCTTCGAAGCTGACTTCAGCCTGAAAACTGCAGCTGATATACGAAAATCGACATCTGTCAGTAGCTTCTTCGGAGCAAGGCCTTTTCCCACACTGTGAGTCCGGGAAGTAGAGTCACGGCCTAAGATGACGTGAGCAAAAAGAATCGGATGGCATGTCTCTTGGCCCAGCTTATCTTTCAATTTGTGAATATCCCATATTTGGGGAGCTTTGTTTGACTTTTTGTTTTCAGGTACAAAGAATAGTTTCTTGCTTGATAGGTCTCCATGATAATACAATAGAACCAAAAGATCAGTATCATCTCCAATGACGGCAGTGTCGTAATACCGGGAAGAATCAACTGCAGCTTTCATAATTGGGACATCTGTATCATTGAAGCGCTTTGATCGGAGATAAACAGCCAACGCGCAGATAAACCTGGCCTTGTTTTTCTTGCAGGACAAAAACTCATCCTTTTTTACCTTCAGCTGCATATCTGCCGTGAAGAAGATCTCACGGCCGATTATGCGACTTCTCGTCGACTGGGCCATATACTACTACTACTACTAACAACTCACCGCAGCACCAAGCTACATGACGCTAACACAGCTAGGCACGCTCCTCCTCCATCCTAATCTATTTAAAGCCTCCCTTTTTACGCCCGCCCACAAAGTTCCTATTTCCGTTAGATCTCTTTATGATGTCCTCCCAAGCCAGATGGGGACGACCTGCTTTCCGCTTAGCCTTAGACGGTTGGCCGAAAAGAACCATCTTCGGCAATCTGTAATCCTTCATCCGCACAACGTGCCCTAACCACCTCAACCTTTCTTTCATTATAGACCTAGAAAGCGGTATTGAACCACATTTTTCGTATAGCCTATTGTTTGAAATACAGTCAGTCAGCAGGGTACCCAGAACAATCCTTAAGCAATTTCTCTGGAAAACATCTGGCAAATCTTCATCCGCTTTTCGGAGCGTCCATGCTTCAGAACCATATTTGACCACTGTCATCACTGTAGCTTATAATATTCTAATCTTGGTTTTCAGACTTATCTTCCTATTCTTTCATACTTTTTTTAGGTGTGAAAAAACACCCTGAGCCTTGGCTATACTACAGTTAACATCTTCACTGCTCCCACCACCTTTACTAATAATACTACCATGGTAAGTGAAGCTGCCCACCAGATCAATGTTTTCATCACCCAACGTTACCTTTTCATTTTCACTTATTCCTAGCCTTAGTGACTTAGTCTTTCTAACATTAATTTTCAAACCAATACTAGCACCCTGAACTCGCAAAACCTCTAAAACTTCATTCATTTTGCTCACACTTTCATCTAGGATGCTTAAATCATCAGCATAATTCAAGTCCAGGAGACTTTGTCCTCCCCATTTGATTCCGTGGTCTCCCATTGCCTTTCCTGTGCTCTATGGTAACTCCGCCATCGTAGCCGTCGAACACAATAGTGGTAGATGGATATTTTTGGGTCACGTGGGTACCATAATGGTCAAGGATTTCGGAGTATCGTTCGTTTTTGACCCATGGAATTCTGAGCAGAAGAGCTCCACCGTCGATGATATATCGAATGCCTTTGGGAAGGGGAGTAGAACGCTCGTCAAGATTGCAACCCTGTGCTATAGCCTTGGCAAACTCTGGCTTGTTCGGAGACCAGAGCATGCAAGAACTGTCAAAAAGTGATACCGGGTAGGAACACAGTTCATGTTAAAAATACTCAGATTCCGTGAGATTGATCGTCTTTGTTAGCGTGATGAACCCCTGAAAAAGGAGAGTGGTGTCCAGTCTTTTGCAGTCTCCACCTGGATTCGGCTTTATAGTAATTTGAAGTGCCTGTGGTTTCCGTCGAAACACAAAAAATCAGCAACCCGCTTTCCAGACATGGAGACAATGATTTTTAGGCTTTAATCTCTAGCAGATTCAACGTTGGCAGATTCGTAGGCTGTCAGACTGTTGGTGATGCTTAGTTGAAGATCCTCATTGAATACTGATCCTTTTTCTAGGAAATCAATAACAATCTGAGTGTCTTTACAGTCTGTTAGCTGCCTCGGCTCGGACGCTTCCTTATATTGTTTACTAGTTCCATAGAACACATGTGACATACCCTCCATCAGAAAATCTAGTGCAGAGCAGACTGGTTGAGACAGAACCCATAAAGACCTTTGAACCTCTGTCATACCACTTTCATCGGTAAGGCCACCTGCCGTTTTGAGACAATGCATGAGCTCCTGTTCAATGACAAGATCCCCCAGCCCAGAATCTATCAGAACATCTGATCACATGCATCCCATTCTGGAAGGCTTGATAAACGGCAGGATGGGTTTCTTGGAGCTTGATTATTCGCTGGATGTAAAGCTGGCAGAATTTTGTGCAATTGTTGTGCCCAGATGCCGCCAGATAAGGTAGCATGTCAGAGATGAAATTTAAGTGGAGATTCCATGACCCAGATCGTTCGGCTATTAAGAAATTTCGCAGTAAGGATACCATATTGGAGTATTACAAGTTTGGACAGCCTAACGTTAAGGGTCATCTGTTAGCACAAGATGCTTTTCAAGGCGCGATTATCTTCTTAGTAGATGTCTGTGAAAAGAAAAAATATAAAACAGTTCTTTAATACAAATTTCCAAGAGTTTTACTACGTACGGTTGGATACATTAGTTTACCATTTCAGACTGTACATTGTTTGGTTGAAAAGATGACGCAACCAAAATGATCTCTTACCTTTAAATATCAAGTTAATGGGAAAGGAGAACATTCGCAGTGAAACTTTTTTAGCTTGTTAGGTGGCAGATACATCGAATGACTTTTTTGTATCTATAAATGGCAAGATGTCAAACACGGGTTATGAAACGTGATTAACAAATGAATACTCGGGGTAATCTTCAATTGTGATTTTTTAGCTTACAGCTTTATACGGGAAATTACTTGGACAAAGTGTGGGACGAAACGTTGATATTATTTATTGCATACGAAGGTCATGAAAATGATGTATTTGCCTTCTGTGCGTTAACTGGTCTTATAAATGAGCCAACCGTAATTCATCAGCCCACTTATTTTTTTTTTTTTTTTTTTAAAAGAAATGGACGAATTGGTGGACAATAAGTATGAAAAGAAACATGTCAAATAAAAATAAAAAGTCCATATTGATGAATATGAAACGGGTTCTCTACTAGACATTACGTCAGGTTAATTTGATCTTTGGGCTCAGCTCATCATGTTATGTGAGAATAGTTGCCTTCTGATAGTATGGTGAAAAAGAGGTCACAAGGATGAGAAGAGTAAAATCAGATATTGATGATTATGAAACTTTTTTCTGGTAGATTGTACATCAAATTTGCTTTCATTTTCGGGCTCAGCTCTTCCTTTTACATCGGGACGGTACTTCATATACAGAAAAACGAACATTTACTGATAGTTCATGTTTTTTAGAAAAAACTGAAAGAATTGACACGTAAAGCAAAAGAAAACTAGTTTTGCGTCGATCTAGAATGTGCAACTTTAGATATGTCGTTAAGCTTTTTTTTCTCTACAATATGGTATAAAAATCATTTCTTTTGCAATTTGTTTCGGGTCGACCGGAAATTTTGGCTAGTTTGCCTGTACTATAATTCCCGTCTTTGAGCTCTGGATTTTTTTTCATTTTTCTACATTTATCATAAATTTTCATCTGTTTTAATATCTTTACTAACTTCTATTCCTTTTCCTTTCTCTTTAGTCCAGGATTACGTTAATTTAATTGACCACCTTTATATTTGCTTGAAGACGCTTATCTACTTTTCTTGCTGTCTTAAAGCTCTATTCTTTGACTTCCCTGCAAATTCCTTGTTGTTGATCTCTGCATTTTTTCATTGCTTCACATTTTTTTTTTTTTTTATCTGTTGGTTTCCATTCTCCATCTTTGTTCTTTAGTTCAGAATTTATTTTTTTCAAAATTAAATAATTTAATCTTGTTTCTTGATGCTTTATTTTTTCTGCTTCCTGTTTCTAAACTCTTCCAAGTATATTTCGTTTTCCTTTTTGTTGGTGCTTTTCTGTATTTGTGTGTGAGAATGTGTTGGTGCCATTCTCCATCTTTGTTCTTTAGTTCAGAATTTATTTTTTTCAAAATTACATCATTTACTCTTGTTTAGAGCTGCTTTATTTTTTCTGCTTCGTGTTTCTAAACTCTTCCAAGTATATTTCGTTTTCCTTTTTGTTGGTGCTTTTCTGTATTTGTCAACTTCCAATTTAAGAAACTGACGTAGCCTTAGTTAGTGATGCTGATGCTATTCATGGAATAAGAGAGAGAACTTTGTTATCTGAATGTTCTGAAAATATCCCTAATAGGAATCCACTCCATACTCCAGAGGCAGGGGAACAAACAGCGTTCACAGAATGGAATGAAGATATGAGCAAAAATGAAGGTAGCTATGATCTTTTCTATCAAAATATGAAATCTCCTGTAAACTAAGAAACTTATTTCTAAAATTATCTGAGGACAGGTCTTCAGGAAGTGTTTGCTTGTTGATTCTTCTTCTCCCCCCCCCCCCCGTATCTCCTTTCTCTAGGCATATTTACGCGATTCAAATTGTTAGTAACAGCTAATGGGAATGTATCAATCTGGCAGGAATTTCCAAAATAGGATCCTCAAATGTAAACAAAAATGAAAGGTTTCTTCTTTTTTACGAGCATGTGAGAGATTTTGAAAGAAGCAATGGTGGCCTTTTTAGAACTTTCCACGTGTCTAGTGAAAAAATTATGCTTTGCAGTTAGATTTGACTTTAGTTTACATGTTTTTTTTCTTTCTTGCCATCAAAAGTGGCGTGAATTGTCTGAAGGTGATGTTCGACATTATGTCATGGAAAGGCAGTGTGGTCTCCGAAATTATCAACATTATGTTTTTTCGCCAATACTGTACTACTACCACACTACAAAGAAACGTATTTATTTTTCAAATTAATGAAACAACAGGATTCCTCCCTGTCAGTGTTAAGATTATAGGCTCGTTGTCTTTTACTCGGTCGACACCAAACATTCCACCTAAAAATATAAAAAACAGTTTTTGAACTACAATATAATATCAATGTTATAGCTTAAGTCTGATCTACATTATATGCATAAATGTATTATAACAAGGACTATATTTATCCCCACAATCATAAGAGATTATCGTTTATTAATATAATAGATTACACACCTCGCTTTTAGCACGTTAAAAATTTTCAGTAGCAATAACAAAACTCCCAATTCGTGTTTCTTTAGTTGAGGACGATGTTTCCGAGCTACTGTCGCGATCCGAACAGCGCGGCTCCAGGCTAGCGTGATTAGTACAGTCTAGCTCGTCGATAGACAAGTTGCAACAAAAACTGTCAGCAAAGACAATGTCATAAATACATAATATACTGTCATAAATACAATGTCGTAAACATACGAACGTATTTAATAAACCTAGGCACTAAAAAAAAATTAAAACTAACAAGTAAATAAAAAAAATTAACATTTTTAGTTAATGTTTATGGAAAAATCCTGTCTCGGTTGAATACTGGCGAACACATACGAATTGTCAAGGGTGCCTGGTGCTCGCAGGCACAAGGTTGTGAACCCGGGGGTAATGTAACGAATACTTAAAAAAGGAAGCAATGAAAATTCGGATTTCTATTTAGATAAGATGGCTTAGGACCATGCACTGACATGGGTGCCCATAAGGGGGGGGAGGCGGAGGGGCGCCGGTCCCGGGGGTAATGTAACGAATACTTAAAAAAGGAAGCAATGAAAATTCGGATTTCTATTTAGATAAGATGTCTTAGGACCATGCAGTGACATGGGTGCCCATAAGGGGGGGGGAGGAGGAGGGGCGCCCGTCCCCCCTGGCTGACTGATGCTGCCTTAGTTTTATATGTTAGTTCTGTGATTTCTATTAAATAGCATTAAAAGTGCCAATTAGACGACGTTTTTCCCCCCCCTGGAATTCAGCTGTTGGGCGCCCATGTGCAGTGATAAATACTTCCAAGAGAAGCAACACGAGAATTAAAAGAGAGAGCAGGAGCAATGAAAATTGTTGCACGTGGGTAGAAATTTCGGTTTAGATAGGATGTTGTGTCACACATGGTGATGTTACAAGTACTTAAAGAGAGCAAGAAGAGGGAGCAATGAAATCTTCAATTCATGCCTCAGAAGATATGTTTAAATAGGATGTGTTAATACCATAGGGTAATGTAGCAAACACTTCAAAGAAGAGGCACTGAAAATTAGGATTAACGTATAGTATTTGAAGTAGTTGTATCTATGTCCCTGAGATAGTTCAGTTCTGGGACTTGGTGAGCTTCTGAACTTATTTTTAGCAATCAATCATCAAAGGACATAACCACTCATCTGTTTACACAAAGAAGGTGGCTGGAAGAGAAATGCAAACTCTTATCGTTATGCGTTGGCTTTTTATAGATTGAAAACTCGAGGCTGATAGGTTTTTTAAGAATTTAAACGTTTGGAAAAGGTAATGTATGATTATCTTCTAGTTCTGAGGTGAACTGGAGATTAGAGTCAAGCATAATAAAATGTGTTAAAAAGGTGTTAAGTGACGTCTCTTCATACCCGATACAGAAATAAGGTCATTCACATATTAACCCTGGAAACGGTGCTTCAGAGCAGAAATTTCATGTAAAAGGGGTAAAAAAAGGTGAAAGGCTTTTACCCATTGGTAGACCCATAGTTCGGATAAAAAAATGGCTATTATATCAGGAATATAAAGAAAAATTATTGCAAATGCGGACTAGGCGCATAATGATTTTGACATCTAACGTTTTTCTGTCCATTTGGTGGGTGTTATCTTGAAGTTTTTATTAAAGACCAAGTTTACTTTTTTCTTTTGTCCACGTACTAGTGTAACTTTTTATAGAATTAATAATTGTCTGTAGAATTTCATGATTTACACAGATTCTTGATTAAAATACAATTCAGCTTAGGGGAGTTGAGTCTTATAAAAATTATTGCTTTCTTTCTTAAATAAGAGACAGTAAATCAAAAGAAAGAGAAAGTATACCCATTTCTTGGGTATATTTCTAAACAACTTTTCTTGGCATTTCTAAACTTCGTAAGTATTTCTAAATGACGAAACCAGAGGTTTCTCAAAAGATTTGTTTTTTTAAAGAAAATTAATTCTGTCTCTTGCAACTGGGACTAAAGAGGGGCAACCCGGTAGTAGCTCCTTTTCATTGTGTGCTGGCTGTGGTAGTCCCTAAGACAACTGAAATACTTCAGTCCGTCTGTTGACTTTGCTGAGTTCGGCCATTGACCTGAAAGATACTGAACTGGAGCTATCAGAAACACTTAGGATGGATGATGGACAATATCAACAAGTAAAATGAATCATTTTTGTACAGTTCCGAAAAAGTTATGACAGTTTTGCCTCTTACTTTGCATAATTGTCCTATCCAGCATGATCGTCGTTGGTTTTTTCAAGACATTTTTTTAGACGATCCTAACCTTGAAAGTGGCTCAAATGCAGAGACATTTCTTAGGGGGACGGGGCAGGATCATCATAAAATATGCACAAAAATAAGCAAATTTCCTGAAAATGGAGGTAAAAATAGGACGTTCTTGAGATTTGACCTCTCCCTGCATACCTGTACAGAGTTAAGAGACTGGATTAATCTTAACCTATAAAATGTGCCTTTTTCTCTGATTTTGACCAACCCAATATGGTTTTATGGGTCTAGACTAGTTTGTTGGAAGACTCGAGTTCGATAGCCACTAATAGTAGCGAAAAATACTATGAAAATGTCATCATGATATTTTTCCTTATTGGGTATAAATCGCTTTTTCAGAAATATAATCGTATTTCTTTTTTTTTCTGATTGCAGGAACGAGCACATTTGAAGAAATTTGTTCTGGAACGGACCTAGAATTTTTGAGAAGATATACACTCTACGATCTGTAAATTATTTGGAAAATATAAGAAATCATACAAAATATAATAAAAATCTTAGAGATTTGTGGTGTGGTGATCGGGCGCAAAGACAAAAGTTAGTTAGATTTCTAACTAACTTCAAAAGTTGTTAAAATTTCCAATTTTAAAACAGTTAGTTAGACACGAGATTTTAGGTTTTCCTACCTCTTTCCCACCTTTCCTATCTCTTACATTTTCCCTACCAGATACTTGTTTATTGATATTAGTTTATTGCAGAGGATGAATTGGAATGGGCAGAAAAGGCAGTAAATGGAACAGAAGATTCAGCTATACCACAAGAAACCCTAACAAAGGAACAGTTAGAAACCCGATTAAGGATTTGGGTATGCACACTATGCAGAAAAATGCATAGCTCTCAATTTTTATTTGAACTTCATACTAATACCCAGTGCGAGAAAAATATTCCACTCAAGTGTGAAATGTGTCAAGCGCCCATTGGTGGAAATTATCATGATTTTGTTTTACATTTATTGGAGCATAGAGTGGCAGTAGATGGGAAATGTCCAGTATGTTTTAGTGAAAATATTACTGATATGAAAGAGCACGCAATTGTGATGGGTCATTTGTCGCCGTGTGAAGACACTAACTCACTGGCTGTTGTGCCATCCACTTCAAAACAGAAGAAAGAGCTTCGGCCAAGATCAAAACAGATCCATTATTCCGAATTTCCTGAATTCGATATGATGAGCAGTGACAGTGAAGGTAAATTACTAGCTACATCCCTCCCCCTCCTATTTGCCTATGTACTGTCGCAGATTTTTTTTATGGGTTATTCCGGTACTATTCTGAAAGGCTGTTTTATAAATTAAAATGGTTTTATTAGATAATAACGTGTCTTTTTGAAAAAAAAAATATTTGTTTATGAAACAAAAATGTAGGGAACCTTCCCCATTTCTTGTTTGGTAAAATGTAGGGAACCAACGATTTCTTGCTGATGAATTGTATATGTCAATAATTGTGGGAGTCAAGATCTTGGAAAGGTATGCAACTGACCTAAGAAATATCTCCTAGCTTTTCTGATTTTTTGTTTATTTTTAACATTCTGAATAATTGAGACCCTAGCTTATTGGCTGGTGTGCCATCCAGTTCAAAACAGAATAAAGAGCTTCAGTCAAGATCAAAACAGATCCTTACTCTGAATACTTTTCCTACATTTCTTTTGGGTTATTAGGGAATTTTTTTTGACTGGCTGTTTTGTAAACTGAAATGCTTTTATTCGATGAAAACATGTCTTTTTGACATATTTTTATTTGTATATATAAGGGAGGAAGAGGGGAGGAAGTAAAATAATATAACGGTGGAAGCAAGTATATATAAATGAAGAGGAGGAAGCAAAATGATTCAAGAACTGAAACTTGCTAGGAAGCAAAGATGGAGATATGCGCAAAAGTCTAATATTCCGGCTGATTTCTAAAATCCCTGAAAAACTAAAATCCCTTCAAAGAAGAACTAAAGATCATTCAGTATACCCACTCTAAGATGTGGGGTCAATATCTTGGAAGGGCATGCAATTGACCTAAGAAATTTTCCCAAATTTTAAGATTTTTTTTTTGTTTAATATTTTAAATCAATTTTTTCTGATGGACTTAAGATTGATGATAATTACCCTATACTTTGGGGAGGTGCACTCCCTAGATCGGAAGTTGGTAGGAATCTTTGAAATTTTAACAATAACTCGTATGCAATGTTAGATATTCAGAACTTCCAAGCAAATAGAAGTAAGTTCTGTCTGAAAGCATTTTTTAAAGATTTATACTTTAAATTAAAATCTTAGAACCTGAATTAAATTAACGTTTGTATTCAGCGAAAGCAAATTTTACAAGCCCACAAGGGAGCTAACATTTTTAATAAATCAAATAACTGCTCTTCAGTAAAATATGTATTGTCAAAATTTCTGCCTGATTCTTCAACAGTCATGGAGCATAATCTTTTCTTGGGAAAGGGGTGGGGTACCTGGTAGTTCAACGAGCAGTCCTCTATAAAATATTACCTACACCAATTGGAAGTTACTCGGGAATAGAAACCCCAATAATGTGGAGAAAAAAATTATTATATTTTCAATGCCCCTTGACTATCCAGATATGGACCCCTCTTAACCCCCAATAAAAATACTCAAGATTCGCCTCTGGCTTTGCGAAAAACTTCTTCTTGGAAATCGTTACAACTATTAAGGGTCCAAACTAAAGTATTGAAAAGGACGAACGTCCAAACGGAAGTAAAAAAGGGGAAAATTGTCGCAGATTCCAGAAAACTCCCTAACAAGATCGATTTTTTTCCATGGAAAGCCCAAGAGTGCAACTTTTTGTACGTTGTGTCATTTAAAATTTTGCGGCTGCCAACCCCCACCGCTCCCCAGGGAGAGAAATGTATTTGTTGTATAGTTAGTTGAAGAACTACATACAAATTTAGACGTTTGTACGATTTTTAATGTGAATTATGCTGAGAAGAAAAGATAATAGGAAGAATTACTGATTGTGCACACTGACATTGAGAGGACAGTTTGAAATAACTTTTTACCCCTCTAACATGTTACATAATAGGAATCTTTAAGGAGAAGGAAGTAAGAGAGAGGCTTCTGATCTAACAATACCTCACATAAGAATCCATACTAGTCTATTTTATTTAAATAAGTTTTTCAGAAAGATATATTCAAGCAGTTGAAGAATAAGGTATGGATCGATGTTATTTATAGCATTAAAGTTTTTTCGTTTATTTTGATCGAATTTTGAGTACCCTACCCCCTCCACCCCGAAGGGTGGAAAATGTTTTCGATCCTCTGGCTGTTTAATATTAGACCGAAATTTGGATGTGTTATAGGAGTTTAAACATTAACTTTGCTCAAAAGGAATACAATAAAATGACTTGTACGAACATCAAAGGCACTGGGGAGTAACTTTGACCTTCTGTGTTTTGGCCCCTATGAAATATTACACATTTGAATTTTTAAAGGAAACACAATTAGGATTTGTGTTAGCTTAAGAGGAAGCCTGTGGCTAAATTTTTAAGGCTCCAAAAATTAAGACTTTGATTTTTTGTAAAAGGAATCTAGAGACTGCTTACTTTTCAAATGTTTAATGCATCACTATAAGAAGGCGTACCACTTATTTGGCTGTTTATTTACAATAAGTTTTCATATAACTTTTCAGGAGTGCTACAGGCTTTCCATTTTTTAATGTAGGGCTTACGGTAATTTAAAAGGACACCGGGTACTGCTTTGAGTCAAGGGCTACTCATTTTTTTTTAGGAAAGAGGGTTCCTGAAGTCAAAACTTTGAGACTTTGAAAAAGACTTATCTGGATCTGACTAAAGACTTCATCTGGATAATAGCGCTTTTTAAACGGTTTATAATTTTTAAGCTGCCCCCTCCCCCATCCAATAAGAGAGGAATTTGCACCTCTGCACTTGTTGAAGATTCAGACCAAAATTTTATTGTTAATTGGGCTTAAGGGAGAATAGTACAACCTGTTGGTGGTATAAGCTCCTATAAAATCTGAAATGATTAAAATATTTAAGGAAAAAGGGTTTTATCGTGGTTTCAATGTGCATTGGACTGAAAGGAAAATATAATAGCATAAATTGTTGATAGTGCAAGTTCTCCTTGAGAGTCAGAATTACTTCATAAATTTCAAATGTCAGTTACAAGAGAGAGTTTAAGAGAGAAAAAAATGGGGTTGATTTAAATAAGGCAGTGACCTCTGATTCAATTTATAGGTTAAAACCCTTGAACTATTAAGATATGGCAAACAGATCAACGAAACTCATGCATCATAAATTGAGTTAATTTTATCATTTGCAAGTTTAGCTGCCGCTCGTTGACTCCTGCCAGCCTTGACGTTATCCCGCTATCGTTTACACGGTTGTCAGCTGTTCGAGGACTATCGTGTAAATTACCACTGTTGGAAAATTCTGGGGTGGTGACCCGTTTTTCTCTCTTAAACTCTCTCGCGTAAATTGAAAAGCAGTGTGGTCTAAGAAATTATTTTCAGATGTGATTCCCCTATAGAATGCAAAATATTTGAAATCAAGGAAGAAGGTGTAGGGCTCATGGCACTTGAAAGGGGAATTACAAGATTGCTTTGAGTCCTTGGCCTCCTTTTTTTGATAGGGGGCTTCAAATATTAAAACTGATGCGTTAAAGAAGTAGCCAAAAGACTATCTAAATAGTGTTCCTTTGTAAACGTTTTGACTTTTCCACCCCCCCCCCCTTGAGGGAGAAAAATGCGTGTGTCCCTTGGCCTGTTGAAGAATTAGACTGAAACTGTGAGGTTTTATTGGATTTCAATGCTGATTTGGCTGCTTGGAAATAACAATAACACAGTTTGTCAGAGGTGGATGCTCCTATTAGCAGAAGGGGAGGAGGGCACTTGGAACTAACTTCTAGATTTCATGTAGCAACCACTACAAAAGGCCACATAGGCGGAATTTTGAAGGAGAAAGAAATAGGGTTTGTTATGGCTTAAGGAAATCGGTTGCTTCCCCATGGCTATATTTCTTGGACATAATAAAGTCAAAACTTTGTAAAAACAATCTAATAATATTACTAATTAATAAAAATAATATATAATACTAAATTTCTAAATAATATTACTTTTAAAACGTTCAATACTTCATATTAGAAGTCAGGTTATCAGAGACAATGCTCTAACGTTGCCTGAGTTAAGAGCTGTAAGCCCTGTGCCATAATTTTTTTTTCAGTGCCTATTCATAAAGAAAGGATGGTGCTATAAAGTTCGAAGGGGGCTCATTTGACTGTCAATCAAAATTTCTAGAGTTAAATATGATCGGAGGGCAACCAGCCCCATCCTCTGCTCTTTTTTCTAACCGGCCCCCGTACCCTCAAATGATATTAAATTAACAAACAAATACACTTGGAAACAATAGGGAAAATTTGTTTGCCTATTTGTTATTTTCGTATATGTTGTCTTTTTCGCTATTTATGATATTTAATTAAAATTTTGAGAGAGCCATTTTGTTTAAAATAGTCAAATCGTCGAAGAAATATGCCTCTTTTTTTCTGATGGGATGATAGACTAATTTTTAAAAATCCATAAATTTAACTGAAAAGCTTCTATAATGTATTCATTTGTCTCTCTCATGGATCTCTATAAAAATTAGATTAAAACAAATTATGATGTCAATTCATAACTTTACTGCTCACTTGTACTACTACCGCTACTATTAACAACTCCCTGTGGCACCAATCCACCTTATGCCAATACAGCTATGCATGGTCCTCCTTCATGCCAATCTGTTTAAAGCCTCCCTCTTTATCCCCCCCCCTTAAAGAAACTCCTATTATCATTCCGTCTTTTCTTGTGACATCCTCCCACTCCTTTCGGTGACAACCTCCTTTCGTCTCGCCCTAGATGTTTAGGTGTCAAGCGCGATCTTTGAAAATATGTTTTTCTTCGTCTCCGCGAAATGTGTCTGGGTCATTTCCACCTTTCTCTTATTATAGCCCTAGAAATTGAAATAGAACCAAACTATAGCACAGCTTACGGTTTGAGATACCGTCAGTAATATTGGTACCCAAAACAATCCATAGGTAATTTCTCTAGAAAACATCTTACAGATCTCCTCAGTTTTTCGAGTGCCCATTCTTCGGAGTCATACTTGACAACTACCGTCAGTATAGCTTCAAAAATGATTCAGTATGTGTGAGGGATTACGAGGCAAAGCTAGTGTTGTGAGTTAGGAAGGGGGATATAAAGATTCTGCTAAAAAATTCTTCAGTGTGCCAACACACAAGGACAAATAAGCTAAAGTAACCCGCCCACCGCTCCAAGGCTTTGGTACGTTTTGGATTTCTTTGGGAGGGGGGGGCTTCCATTCCCTTCACTTAGCTGTGTCCGTGGGGGGATACTCCTAAATATCTAGCCCTGTGTGCTAAAGTTATAGTACTTTTAGAAACCATCTTATTCTAATCAAACAGCCATCGTGTTTCAGGTTAGGTTTTCCATTGTGTTTAATAGAGTACATTATCACAGCATTAGTACAGCAAAATCAAACGCTTAAATATCAAACCATGCTATAAGAAGATCCTGAAAGGGCTCTACATGCACGGCAATATTTCTAAAAGAAACCATAATTCCTTTGAAATTTAAAATTTGAATTTAAACCTACAACAGAATAGAAAATTAAAGAACAATTAAAGAAACCATTTTCCTTATAGTACGAGCTTTTCAGCCAGCCCCTTTGACTTTTAGTGCCATCTGCTCCAATTTCATTTTTTTTTATATTATATAGTGCGTACAACACTTACGCAGAATTTTTTTTTTTTTTTTTCATGGAGGGGATACAAGTTCTAGAAATGAATTATTTAAAATGCGATTTAGAAAAAATATATAATATTTGCCCTTTTGTAGAAATAGGTGAATTATAGAATTTGAGAAATTATATGAAAATAGCGAGATTCGCAGGGAACAATAAAAAAAGAGGGCAATAAATAAATCCTAGAAGCAAATTGGCTTTTAAACTTTTCACATCTCCACAGTATCCACCTTTCTGACTAAAAATGTAACAAGTAACTGGAGCTATCTAGCTAGATCGTTTTTAGTACTTTTTCTTGCCTCATTCTAAATTCATTCCATTCATTCCATTTCCATCCCATTGATTCCAAATTCAACCTACTTAGTCTTCTTGATATTCATTTTTAAACCTACTCTCCCGCCTTCGACTCTCACAACCTTCAACAATTTTTTTTTTGTGCGGAAAGGTCTTACGCACTAGATCAGAGAAATAAAAATTACATTGGAGCAGATGGCACTAAAAGCCAAAGGAGCTGGCTGAAAAGCAAAAACTAAAAGGGAAATGGTTTCTTTAATGGTTCTTTAATTTTCTATTCTGTTTTAGGTTTAAATTCAAATTTGAAAATACCAAGCAACACATAGAGAAGGTGGCAGTCTCTTCTCAATATACGCAAAAATTCCACTTCGTTTTAAGTTTTAATATTTTTTCTCACTCTTGGTAGAAAAAAAATTGTTTATTGAATTTCTGATAGTTTCTAAAAATAATCCAGCTCCTCCCCTTCAGGAATTTTCCCCCATGGGAAGTTCCTCCCGTGTAAAATTCCCCTGGAAAATTGCATATTTGCTTTAAATTCTCCCCAATTTTTTTTTTTTTTCTGAACAACTACCTAGAGAAGTTTCTTTAGCCTCCTTTCATGTAAAAAAAATGATTTTCTTTCTTTACGTAATTTTTGATGATTTTTCAAATTATCCTCTGAAAATTGCCCGCCTGTAAGAATTGTTCCTTAAAGACTTCCCATAGAATGTGTCCTATTGAAAAATTCAATGCATATTTCCTATTAAAAAATAGTCTACCAGACGTAGACAATAGGCAGATTGTATAGATCACAGCCCTCTGTGTAAAATTTCCTATTGGCTATTCCCCTGCAACTTTCATACCTATGAACGGTACACACAAAAAAGCCCCTTGCGGTTTAAAATTGGCAATAATTTTCTTATTATGCAATAACGAAAGCGACCCGGTTCAATAGTAACCGAAACTCTAAAAAGCGGAATTTCGATATTAGTATATATCATAAGATTTGGCTTATTATTCTGATTCCAGATAAATATGATTCATTAAGCTTAGTGTTACCCATAAAAGGCTACATACCTGAGAAAATTTGCCTGATTTTGTAAAAGGGTAGAAATGCCCCTAAGAGTTAAAGAATTTTCATGAAAATCACACTGTCAGATTCATTGTTTCTGTGTATTTGATTGATTTTTTTCTTTTTTATTCTTTTTAGTGTGCTTTACTCCGCTTGTTTTGTATAAAAGTGGGTCATAAATAAATTATTATTATTATTATTGTATCAGGGAACCCAACTTTAGAGGTGTGAAGCTCCCATCTACAAAAATATTGAATTTTTTATTTTTTACTAGAAGAAAGATGACATATGCGTGTTTATTTGTTGTTTTTTTCCGTATAGGTGATTTTATTGAACCAATGGTTCTAGAGCATCGAGAGAGGGCTCATTTGAACATCAATCAAAAGTTTTAGTGACTAAAAAAGTTGGAAGGCAGCTAGCACGCATCCCACGTCCCGTTTTTCTCCAAATAGTTCGATCAAAATTTTGAGATAGCCATTTTGTTCAACTAGGCTGAAAGGTTCCAAAACTATGCCCTGGGAGATAGCAGACCTTCCGTAGCCCCTGGGGATAGGTTTTTAAGATATAAAATTTGCCCATTGTTTATGTGTGGTACTTGTTATTGGGTAGTATGCGCATTTTTCAGTGGGGGGATTTTTCTAAGGGTAATACTAAGGGGACTTGACAAAATTCCTATTCGAAATTCTTTTTATTTTTCTTACTTTCTCTTTACTTTGTCAGCTTTATTTTGCAAGTTGAGAGGTTCCGGGGGAAATGTTTGGTATTATTTTGCGAAAACATTTCCGTGGAAAAGGGGATTTCTGACATGATCGGAAAGACAATTAGAGTTTAAAGACTGTTTTCAAGTGAAAATTTGCTGAGGATAATTTTCGAATGAAAGATCTTAAGCCGAACTGGCCAGCCATGACAAAAAACTAGCAGAGAGAAGAAACTCAATGAAAAAACAACATACGAAACTACAGCCAATAACGCGGATATTTCGCCTGTACCAAAACTAGGCGTCTTCAGCACAAAGAGAAGATAAAAAAAAAAAACTAAAAATAAAAAAAAAAAATCAGTTACTTTGGTGTTCTCATCGAAACTCTATTAGCTTTTTTTCCCTACGTGAATAAGTTGCGACAATTGCTTTTTTTGGTGGGGGTTTTATTTGTTTTTAGTTTCATCTGCAAGAAATTTTACTGGGGGGAGGGATTTTCATTGAGGATGGAAGTGTCCGGAGGGAATTTTAAGGGAGATGGACTTTTTGTGGGAGGAACTTTCCATGGAGGAATCCCATTTGAAGGGGCAAATTGGGCTAAAACTCGGCAAATATTTGTTGCTTAACTAGGAAAAATATCACTGTTTTTCCATAATTTTAATGTGTTTTATAAAAAAAATTACTGTTTTTTTTTCTTAAATTATTCTCATTGAGGTGACTTTTTCTCAATATCTTGTAGCAAAAATCCGGGAAAAATTATCATTGGAAAAATGGGAATAGTGGGGTAAATCGGGTCAAAACCTCCCAATTTTTCCTAGTTCGTTAAACAGTAGTTTCTATATGAATTATCTTAATTCTACATACTTTTTCGGAGTTGTCCAACTAAAACCAACTTTCGTAGCTAAGGATTTTATAAGGGAGGCAATCTGCCACATCAGAAGGAGAGAGGGTTAAATTGATGAAGGTAGGCTATAGTATAGAGCGGAAATAATGTTGGAAAAAGAAAATATACCAGTAGATTAGGTGACGTTCTAGATGAGGGGCATTTGTCTATCTTAGAAATTAGTCGAGTTAGGTGAATAAAACTGTCATAAATGATTCCAGAGCCTAAACAGTGCTCCAGGAAGGTCTTTTAAAGTCTCTGCCTCCCCCCTCTAAATGGTTTAAAACCAGTTATGAAAAAAACTTACACAAAAATTACATTTATAAATTTACACAAAATGTGTGTTATAAAAATAAAATTTTCAGAATTAGATCTACAGCCCACACAAGTCCCAAGGAAATTGTACTGATCCTCTTAACATGTCTAAATTATGATTTATGATGTTTAAAATAAGTTGAACACCCGGTAAATGTGGAGTAGCTCATATAATAGACCTACGAATAAAATAAATATACCACTTCATGTCATTTTTTATGCTCTTTCTGAATATGATCATCGCTTTTCTTGCAAATTTAATTTTAAGCCTTTTCAGGGCCTTGAAAATAATAATTTCTTTCTATAGTTTTTGGATATAAAAGGGGTTAAAACATTGGTTTCAAACTTACTAGCTCATTATAAATCTAAGGATTTCAAAACAATTCAGCCATGTTACCTTCTTATTTTGTTATGCCACTTAAAACTGCCATTTTACCAAAATATAAAAAAAAACGCAGCCGACAGAAGAGAAACTGTTTTGAATTTTTGTATCCAATTTAATTGTGAGTGATCAATACATGTGGATTCTATAACTTTAAAAAAATGCATTTTATAATGGAATAATAAGTTTGGAACCAGTCTTTTAACTTTTTTTTCTACCCCAAAACCTCCCCATATAAGGTAAGACTATAGACTATAAGGTAAGACTCCCCAGTACTCAAACAAATATTTTTATGAAAATATATTGTCCCTAAACAGGGATAACCTGCTCCTAATATTGGACAGAAAAAAAAAAAAAATACCGTGGATTATCTGTTTTATATATATTTACTGATTTTTATTCCTTAAAGTTTTGATAATTTTTTATTTATTAAAGTTAAAAAAAGAAAACATTTAAAATGGATTGGTTTTCAGTAAAGTGCAAATTATGTTCTGGTCTTGAGAAGGCATAGTGGTTTAAGAGTCAGATGGGATTTACTCGTTTAAGAGTCAGGTGGAGCCTTGCCATGAAAGGTGCATGAGCAGTCATAAGATATCTATATATTAAGCAGCATACGGGGAGCAATTGACGGAGAACAGATCACACCATCTCTTAATTCATGTACAAGACTGTTAGAAGAGTCTATAGTTATACCCGACTCTTCTTAGCATTCTTATTTCCTCTTTTTTCCTGAATTTACTTTCCTTCATTATTTGCCTCCTTTTTGTCTCCCCTTTCCTTGCACGAAAATCGGAAAAGATTATCCATGTAAACGTGAATTACTTCAAATTTTAATTAAATCTTGGTTGCAGGGATAGATAAAATGGTTCTAGGTGTTTACCCCCCCCCTTCCCCCTGCGATTATACCCCCCCCCCCGGAAAATACCTTAACTAAGTTTATTTATACTTAATACTTACTTAACTAATATATATATACTTAACTATATTTATACTTAACTAAGTTTTATCTGGTGGCTGGTGTTTACCCCTCCCCCTCCCGGAAAATACCCTCCACTAGGGAGAAGGAATTTTGGTACTTATGCATTATACACCACTTACTCAAGTTTACGCTGTGTAAAACTCGAGAAAAAATCGGTTTCTTCGTTAGTTTCTTTCAGCTTAGTGCGAGATAAGACAAAGATAATTGACAGAATAGATGGGAAATATATAATTACATATATAATATTGGGCTATATTTTTGCACATAAGGGGGGGGTAAAGTATTAGGACAGTTTGAAGTCAGAAAACAATTCTAACAGTAATTAATAAACTAACGAAGAAACCAGTTTGTTCTCGATTTTTACTCATCGTAAACTTGAGTGAGTGGCGTATAATACATAAGCACCAAAATTCCTTCCCCCTACAAAAATTAAAAACGAAAACTCAAATAAAATCCTCAAATTTAGAAAGCCTTATCCATGGGTATATTTTCCGGGGGGGGGGAGTAGACACCGGCCACCAGATAAAACTTAGTTACGTATAAAAATAAAAGGTTATTGTATATGAGCTATGTTAGTGATTTTTACCTTATTAAGGATAATGCCCAAAAATGACTGATCCTTAATTCTGTTATATGTTAATTAGCACAAGCCACGACACTAATTACGTTGAGCTTTTAGCTCTTAGAAAACTTTTGTTGGCCTCTTTCACTAGCACTGAGTTACGTAAACGTTAAGTATAAATTAAACAAATATGGAAATCTTTTTCCAGGAGGTTTTTCTTCGTTCACTATTTTGTCTTTAGATTGCCCTCCCTCGTTGTTGCGCTTGCCCCCGCCCCCACCCCTAAATCAGGTTCCACTGTATTGTAAAGATTTTGAGTAGTATAATTAAATAGAGAAAAAAATAAATAAAAGAAAGAAACTAAAACCTAAATTTAGGTCAAACAAATTCTAAGAGATAAAGGAAGCAAAAGATGAAGAGAACATCCTTTCTTCTACGAGGGAAGGAAGAAATGAAAGTGGGAGTTGACTATCAAACGTATCAAAGTCCTTAATATTGTGTTAGAGTTCATATTATTATAAAAATTTTCAAGTCTTTTATCTGTTAAATATATCTTCTTCTTGAATTTTAAATTATATTTTATATTATTTCGATGAAACGAAGAAGATCTTTAAAGCAAAAATCCTAATCATCCAACGTTCCACGATATAATATTGTTACGTAATAGTCTTAGCTATCTTATTGACTTTTTTTTAATTTTATTTCCTAATTTTAGAAGTATCAAATTCAACTATCTGCAGCATTGGTGGTGAAACTCCTATCCAGTGTGATATATGTAAGAAGACTTTTATTCGGTTGCAGCGTTTGAATAGACACAAACGAGGGCATACAGGTGAAAAACCTTTCAAGTGTAATTTATGTGAGAAAACCTTCTCTAAGTTAGAAGCTTTGACTAGACACAAACGAGTACACACCGGGGAAAAACCTTTTCAGTGTGATATATGCAAGAAAACTTTTGCTCAGTCAGAACATTTGAATCAGTCATAAACGAGTGCATACAGGAGAAAAACCCTTCCAGTGTGATATATGTGAGAAAACCTTTACTCACTCGGGAGCTTTGACTTATCATAAACAAGCACACGCAGGGGAAAAGCCCTTTCCGTGTGATATCTGTAATAAATATTTTGTTGATTCGGGGCATTTGACTAGACATAAACGAATGCATACAATGGAAAAACCCTTACGCTGTGATATATGTAAGAAAAGATTTGCTCAGCAGGATTGTTTGACTACACATAAACGAGTACATACAGGTGAAAAACCTTTCCAGTGTGATTTATGTAAGAAAACGTTTGCTCAGTCGGGACATTTGACTAAACATAAACGAGTGCATACAGGTGAATAACCCTTCCAATGTGATATGTGTAAGAAATGTTTTGCTCAGTCATCAACTTTGACTATACATAAACAAGTGCATACAGATGAAAAACCCTTCCAATGTAACATATGCAAAAAAAAAATTTGGTCTGTTGGCACACCTGACTACACATAAACGAGTGCATACAGATGAAAAACCCTTTCAGTGTAACATATGTAAGAAAACTTTTGCTGAATTGTCAACTTTGACTACACATAAACGAGTACATACAAGTGAAAAATGCTTTTAGTGTAATATATATGAAAAAAGATTTTCTGGATCAGGCTCTTTGATTGCATGTATATAAGAAAAAATTTCTGATCCAAGTCACGTAAGTACTAATTCCAACATGCATATATGAAAGTGTTATCCATAAAAAAAAACCTTTTCTGCATCAAGCTCTTTGAATAAGCACAAAAGAATTCTTAGAAGTGTAAAAGCTTTTCAAATATTATAGATTTCACATTAGGTTCTGTACGAAACTTTACAAATATTATATGCATTGTTGGAGCGACCACCCTATGTTGTTTTCTGATTGGAGGATTCAGTTAAACTATCATGAAATTTTCTTAGGGAAGGGGGGGCAAGCACACACGGGATAAATGGTCACCGGACGGCTCTATTGGGGCTTGGAATTTAGGAATAGATTTTTCTGTTGGCGAAGATGTTTTCTTAATTAGTCTTTTGAGTGATTAATTAAAAAAAAACTTTCCGAAAAATAAGTTTTTCATAGAAAAGTAAAGGCTATTTTAAAATTAAGCTCAGCATATAAAAATAACGTTTAAAATTAAAAATAAAAACGACCAGAAATTACTATTAAAGAATAAATGAAACCCAAAACAAACAGAAATTAAATAAACAATCATAGCAAAAAACATACAACTAGTAATATTATAAATGAATAAATAGATCTTAAAGCGAGTAATGTTTAGATTGAATATGAAAATCAAGCTTAAAAAAAAAAATCCTATTGAAGTATAAATGAAACTTAAAACGAACAGAAATTGAATAAACAATCAATGCAAACAAACATACAATAGATATTAATGTAAAAATAAAAATAAATCTTAAAACGAGTGAAACTTAAATTGATATGCAAATCAAGGTTGAAACTAACAAAAATCACTACAAACAAGAGTTTGGGTATCACCTCCTTCTCTCACTGTAAAAGTCTAAAACCTACTGCGTCATTGGCGCTTTACTGAAAACCAATTTTATGACAAATACTTTCTTTTGTACTTAATATTGAAAATAAACATTAAAATTATACTAACATTCTGAAATGATAAGCTTTCAGCGATTAATATCATTATACATCAAATATTCAGTTTAATTTATTAGCTCTTTTTAAAGTTGTTCAAGATTAATATAGTTTCACCGCAACCAAAATTTTTGATACTGCCTCCTTTCTTAACCGTGAATAAAAATCGAAATCATATTGCGTCATTGAAGCTTAACTGAAAACGAATTATATTACAGATATTTTATTTTCCAGTTCTTACAGCATTGAAAATAAGCACAAAATTACAGTGAAATAAGTTTTTGAACTGATGGATCTTTCAACAATTAATATCATTATACATCAAATATTCAATTTGTTGTTGTTTATACTTTCCAAGACTGTTCAATACGCATCTAGTTTTCACTACAGCGCCAATGACGCAGTAGGTTTTAGACTTTTACAGTGAGAGACGGAGGTGATACCCAAACTCTTGTTTGTAGTGATTTTTGTTCGCTTCAAACTCGATCTGCATGTTCAATTTAAGTTTCACTCGTTTTAAGATTTATTTTTATATTTACATTAATATCTATTGTATGTTTGTTTGCATTGATTGTTTATTTAATTTCTGTCCGTTTTAAGTTTCATTTATACTTAAATAAAAAAAAAATTCGTTTTAAGCTTGATTTTCATATTTAATTTATCCATTACTCGCTTTAAATCTATTTATTCATTTATATTATTACTTGTTGTACGGTTTTTGCTATGATTGTTTGTTTAATTTCTGTTCGTTTTGGGTTTCATTTATTCTTAAATAGTAATTTCTGGGCGTTTTGAGTTTGAATTTTGACAGGTATTTGTATCTGCTGAGCGTAAGTGTAGAAGGACCTCTAATTTTATTTGAAAGACTTATTTTTTTAAAAATTCTTTTTAATCAAGATTTTTTCATTTTTAATTGCAAAAGGTTGCAAATTTTAAAAAATTCCTTATTTCAAAATCAAACTTAAAAAAAAATTTAAATGTTCATGAAAATTGTATCAAAGTAACAATATCAAAGTGAAAAAATGGGTTTGTGTCAACCTCGGAGTTTTGTTATCTGATTTTTGAACTATTTTTAACAAAATGGCTATCTTAAAATTATTATCGGATGGGTTTGGGGAAAAAGGGTGGGGGGGGGGCTAATTAACCTTCGGTCTCTTTTGACTCTATAAAAGTGAACTAGAACTTTCTATTTTCAATCAAATGAGCCCTCTGAAGTTTATACGAGCATCCCTTCTATAAGAACCTTATATATCCCCAGAGTATAACCTACAACGCCTGTCCCTGGACCCTGGGGGGCTTTTTCGACCCCGGAGTCTTAATATCCAATGGTTGAACTATTTTTAACAAAATGGTTACCTCAGATTTTTATCGGATGGGTTTATCCATCCGATAAACCCAAAGGAGTGGAGGACGGGAGAGGCTAGTTTCCCTTTGATCTATTTTTACTTTGAGAAAATGAACTAGAACTTTTAATTTCCATTCAAATGAACCCTCTCTGAAGTTTATACGAGCATCCCTTTCATAAGAACCACATACGGCCCCAGGACATAGCTTACAGTGCCTGCCCTCCGGCCCTGGGGGTTTGTGTCGACATCGGAGTTTTTATTGTCTGACCTTTGAACTATTTTGAAAAAAAGGCTCTCTCAAAGTTCTTATCGGATGGGTTTGAGGAAAATAGAGCACGAAGAGGGAGGCTAGTTGCCCTCCGATCTCTTTTGACTCTTAAAAAGTGAACGAAAACTTTCTATTTCCAATCATATGAGCCCTCTCCGAAGTTTATACGAGCATACCTTCCATAAGAACCATATATGCCCCCAGAGCAATACTTACAATGCCTGTCCCGGGCCCTTAGTGGGGTGGGTTGTGTCGACACAGGAGTTTTTCTTATCTGACCTTTGAACTATTTTTAACAAAATGGCTACCTAAAGTTTTTTTATCAGATGTATTTGGGGAAAAAGGGCTTGGGGGTTAGTTGCCCTCCGATCACTATTGAATCTTATAAAGGGCTCTAGAACTCTCGATTTCCAACCGAATGAGCCCCTTTTGAAGTTTATACGATGACCCATTCCATATGAAGTGCCTCTGGGAAAAAAATAAATGGAGTGTGGGGGAGGCTAGCTGCCCTCCAATCACTTTTGACTCTCACAACTTTCAATTTTCATTCAAATGAGCCCTCTATGAAGTTTATACGAGCATCCCTTCCATAACAACCATATATGCCCCCAGGGTATAACTTGCAACGCCTACCCCTGGAACATGGGGGGCTGTGTCGACACCGGAGCTTTTTGTTATCTAAACTTTGAACTATTTTTAACAAAATGTCTATCTCAAAATTTTTATCTGATACATTTAGGGCGTAGAGGGGGGGGGGGGGTCTAGTTGCCCTCAGATCTCTTTTGACTCTTAAAAAGTGAACAAGAACTTTCAATTTCCAATCAAATGAACCTTCTCCAAAGTTTATACGAGCATACCTTCCATAAGAACTATATATGCCCCTAGAGTATTACTTATAACGCCTGCTTCCGGGCCCTGGGGGTTGCGTCGACACAGGAATTTTTCTTATCTGACCTTTGAACTATTTTTAATGAAATGGCTATTAAAAAAATTATATCGGATGGGCTTTGGGGGAAAAGGTTGCGGGGGGGGGGCTAGTCACCCTCGAATATCTTTTGACTCTTAAAAATTGAACTAGAACTTGAGCCCTCTCTGAAGTTTATACGAGCATCCCTTTCATAAGAACCATATACGCCCCCAGGACAACACTTACAACGCCTATCCCCCTGGCCTTTAGGGGAATTTTTGAACAATTTCCAAAAAACTGGCTAGCTCAAAATTTGTAGCAGATGGGTTTGGGGAGAAAAGGGGCGCGGGGGGCGGGTTAGTTGCCTTTAACTCTCTAGACTCTTAAACAGTGAACTAGAACTTTCAATTTCCAATCATTTGATCCCTCTATGAAGTTTATACGACCATCCCTTTCATAAGAACCATACATGCCCTTAAGGCATAACTTAGAACGCCTTCCCCTGGGCCCTGGGGGGTTGTATTGACACTGGAGTTTTCCTTATCCGACCTTTGAACTATTTTTAACAAAATGTCTCTCTCAAAATTTTCATCAGATGGGTTTGGAAAAAGAAAGCGTGGGGGGGGGGCGAGCTGCCCTCACGACACCCGAGTTTTTGTTATCTGACTTTGAGCAATTTTTAACTTAATGGCTATCTCAAATTTTTTATCAGATGCATTTGGGGAAAAAGGGGGTGGGGGGGGGCTAGTTGCCCTCAAATCTGTTTTGACTAAAAAAACTGAACTAAAACTTTCAATTTCCAATCAAATGAGGTCTCTCTGAAGTTTTTACGAGCATCCCTTCAATAAGAACCATATATTTCCCCAGGGCATAACTTACAGCGCCTGTCCTCGGACCCTGGAGGGCTGCTTCGACCCCGGAGTTTTCCTTATATGGTCTTTGAACTATTTTTTAAAAAAGGCTATCTCAAAGTTCTTATCGGATGGGTTTGAGGAAAAAAGGGCTGGGGGGGGCTAGGTGCCCTCCAATCTCTTTTGACTCTGAAAAAATGAACTAGAACTTTCAGTTTAAAGTCAAATGAGCCCTCTTTGAAGTTTAAACGAGCATCCCTTCCATAAGACCCATATATGCCCCCAGCGCAAAACTTACAACGCCTGCCCCCGGGCCTTGGGGGGTCGTGTCGACACCGGAATTTTTGTTATATGATATTTGAACTTATTTTAAAAAAATAGCTATCTAAAAATTTTTATCGGATGCATTTGGGAGAAAAGGGTTTGAGGGGGGGGGGAAGCTGGTTACCCTCCGATATCTTTTGACGCTTAAAAAGTGAACTAGAACTTTCGATTTCCAATCAAATGAGCCCTCTCTGAAGTTTATACAAGCAATCCTTTCACAAGAACCATATATGCCCCCAGAGTATAACTTATAACCCTTGCCCTCAAGACTCTGGGGTGTGTGTCCTGCTCAAACATATAATTTCCAGAATTTTCAACTAAGTTGAGCGAAATGGCTATCTAAAAATTTTGATTAGATGTGTTTCGCGAAATGGTGGGCGTGGAAGGGATGTTAGTTGCCTTCCAATCACTTTCGAATATTAACAAGGGAACTAGCCATTTACCTTTCCAATCGAATGAGCCCTTTAACAGATAGGAGGTTTTCTCTATTAGGAGTATCCCCCAAGGATTCCAGATCAGAGAGACAAAATCTCGGCAACAGGGTCACAACTGGGCAACCAGTTGTCCATTGAGCGAATCGTCCATCATTTATTGTTCCCCAAAGAAGTTTCTCCCCGCAAAAGAGACCAAATCTCCCTTAGAGTTGGGACTAATCTCCCAAGTTTTCCCCAAGCTGTTGTAGGTCGTTCAACTCTATTTTGTGATCATCTTGTTTTATTCCCCATGGGTCTTGGCCCTCTGTGTCTCCCCTAAAATTTATTTTATTTATGTTAGCTAGGCACACCCCATCTAATTTTTTTATTTTCTGCATTTCTTTTTCTATTTTCACTGTTCTCATTTTGTCATTCGCGCAAAATAATAAATCATCGTTAAATTTGATTTGGACTCCAGTGTCCACCATCTTTGACTGACTTTCTTTATTGTAGCTCCGCTTTGCATCTTTTTTCTCTCTTTTAATTTTCTTTACGTTTACCGCAGAAACAAATATTTCGTTATCAAATGGGAACTGAATTCCGACATTTGGTTTTTCATATTGTACTAAAATTTCACGAACTTTACGAGGAAACGCGCGTACGATAAATTTCGTTTCATTTTTCTCTGTTACAATCAGTGCTTCATTTTGGCAAATATTTGTTAGCGTCTCATATTCGTTAATTGTGTTGGAAGTTTTTTACTTTCTGAAAACTTTCTCGAAAAATCATTTTCGCGCATCTTATTTTCAAAATAACCTGGCTCAGTCACTTCCTCATTTCACTTCTCTAGATTACCAACATTTGGCACCGGTGTATCAAGCATTTCGTTTTTAGACAGGGTGGCTCAGCCTCCCAATTTGTTTTTAGGCCAATCACCTCCCCGCCTTGTTAACGAAGTTGCCTATTTTTTCGTTACAGCATTTACTGTCTGATAATCTCTCACACATTGACCTTCCCTTACGGGCTTCACTAGCTTTAGTAAGGGTTTCCATACGAGCCTGATGATATATTTCATTGGCTTGTCTATCTTTTTCAGTTTTATCTATACGAGCCTGATGAAGTATTGTTTGGGATTGACTATCTTTTTCAATTTGATCTATCTCATCCTGTAATTTTTTCATATACTCCAGGTGCTTTCTTTCACCACTTTTTCTATGGGCCTCTCTGGCTTTTCTTTCTTCCTCTCTGTGTTTCCTATCTCCTCCTCTTTTGTTTCTCTGGCTATTTTCTCTTTCTTTCTTTCTTTCTTTCATGTAATTTAATGTATAGTGTTTCATAACTACATGACTACTTTTTCGAGAGCCCCTGCTGGAAATTGAGCTTCTACTACTCCTGCTATTCGGCCTACTTTGATTCTCTCTGTCGTTATATCTTCTTAATTCGTTTTCTGAGTCTATTCGTTCTATAATTATATTGTCTCTTACCCACAACTCCCCTACATTTTGCACAGCATCTGAAGGGTGAGTTGGTTTTGTTTTACTCATATTTTTGTATAATGATTTTTCTTCGTGTATTATCGCCACTGTTTCAATTTCAAGTCCTCGCATATTACGGGGTGTGCTCCTTCCCGACTGTATTCTTTGTGCTCCCATGTTTGTTTCTTTTATCTGAGCTTCTCTACCTGGGAATAATTCCTTTTGAATCTGCCGTACATTCTTTTCTCCCTCTAGAGTTCGTACCGGAGATCGTCGTGTTCTTGATCGTTCTTTGAAGTTTCCCCCTTCTTATTTGTCAGAGATGTCTATTTCACCCCTGAGGGAAACATGGTTCCATCTGATGGTGGATTCCCTAGGGTACTTCCCGCGGGAGTCGCATACAATTGTGGATCTGAATATGATTTTTGGTTTACCGCGGTAGCTTTTTCCGAATTCATATCTAATTCTATCAACTCTTGTCCCTTTTCTGACCTTGGGTGAATCTCCTGTTTTTCTGCCATTATATCAAGGTTTAATTAACGTCAAAATAGTCCTTCAGTCTAAATTAAAATTCTTTTACCAATGTAACTTCCGGTCTCTCGTAAAAAATTGCTGCGTCTCAATTAGCCTGTTATTTTTGCACACTAATTAGTTGCGCGATATATTGATTCATATATTTTTTTGTATTTCCTAACTGCACAGCCCATTTAGATCTTCATAATATTATGAATTGATTCCGTATTTTTACTGTGAAAAAATATTTGGTTACCTGAGTAATGAAGATTTAAGAATTTTATTTTATGCGTTTCTACCACTTAGCACTCGTACTGCTAAAGGGAGTTCTACTGAGTAGTGATTACTTTAATTTTTTCTCAGGTTTAGCTCATTAAAGTTCAAGAATAATACCTAATTTAATATGACGTCAAGTTTTAGTAACATAAATATTGTTTTAAGGGATTTATGGTATTATTGTTTAAAATACATGCACCAAGTTAAAATAATAGCAGATTTAGAACACTTTAAGCTGCTGACTTTTGCAAAGAGAATCATTTGAGTACAAGCGCTGCTGAAGTCTTCTTTTAATTTTCTATCTTTTTTTTCATTGTGGTAATCTGTATTCTTGTATAAAAGTCTGTTAATGCTAAAAAAAAAAAGTATATTGAACAATGTCATAATGATCTGTATGCTTATTTTATCTCTTCTGACTTTGAGTTATTTAGCTATGCTTAAGTTTTTGTCCTTAAGGTGTAAATGTTTAAAAAAAAATTGTCATTACAGTTTTTGAAATTCATAAAATCTATGTAACATTTTTATGCTTTTTTTTTACCACACTAACAGTAGTTGGTTTCTTTTACAATTCATCTGACTTGTTTTATAGCACACTTCCTTTAGCATTTTTTTTTCTGATTCTAGTGTCCACGGTCACTGAGTTTTCATTTTAATACTGTAGTTTTTTTATTATTATTATTATTATTACATATCTTTTGTTGTAAAGTGGGAATTGGATTCAGTTTTAAAATCCCAAACACTGTTTTCTAATCTTGACAATTTACTTACTGCTAGAAATTTTTGTTTTTTCTCAGAACTCTATTATTTTATCTTTTATTGGTAATAAGATTGCATGAGATAAATTTTGAATAAAGTTGTATCTCAAGTGATTTTTTTTTAAATGAACTAACCAGGAATAAAACATGGAAGCTTATTATGTAAGTTTAACTGTGTTATTTTTTTCATGGGTCTTATGTTTTGTCTCCCAGCAAAAAGATATGCTTAAACAACAATATCAGGTTTGTACACTAATCCCTTTGCTTACCCTTTGATGGAATATATCTTCAACTCTTTTATTTTATCTTTGATTGGTATTAAGATTGCATGAGATAAATTTTGAATAAAATTTTAACTCAAGTAAAGTATTCTTTTATAATAAGCTTACCAGGAATAAAAGAGGAATGCTTATTATGTAGTTCTAATTTTGTTATGGGTCTTATATTTTGTCTCAAAGCAAAAGGATATGCTCAACCAACAATATCAGGTTTGTACACTAATCCCTTTGCTTACCCTTTGATAAGTTATGCAATGTGAGCGTTTAGCAAATCGGGAAGTCGTTGCGACTATTACCTCAATGAAATAAAATAAAAAATAAAAGTTATATTTTTAACAAAATTAAAGAGCAAAGCATTGTCTTGAGTAGAGCAAAAAACTAACAGAAATTATAATGAAGAATTGACTAAAAGTTAAAAGAAACAGATATTAGAATAAATAAGAAATGAAACCAATAATAAACCTATAGTGATACAAAAAAAAAATGATATTCAACTCAAACTCAAAACGAAGCAGGAAACTTAGTTTTCTAGAAAAGTCAGTAATCCGCAAACAATAGCATAATCAATATAGTAGGGCTTAGAATAAAGAAAAGTACCAGATAGTTTTTTCATGAAATAAAGGAAAGGCGATTGTTATCGTTAAAGTTAGAAAGTATCTTTAAAAAAACAGAAGCTAATATCCGCAGCAGAAGCATGATAGATAACGGTAAAAACACAAAAGATATATTTATTGTAGGGATTTTATTCCAGGGTTTTTTTCTATCTCTGTGTACTTTTTGTATGACCAGTAAAGTCTCACGGGTTTTTTCTCTTCTGCCTTTTAATTATGTGAGCACATTTAATTTGTTTTTCTTTAAGTATAAATGTTTTACAAATTCGGTCATTACAATTTTTCAAATGCACAAAATCTATGTAACATTTATTGGCTGTAGTTATAGGCTGTTTTTTGCCATATTTTCAGTGGTTGGCTTCTTTTACAATTTTTCTTACTTGTTTTATAGCATACTTTCTTTAGCTTTTTTTTGGGCTGATTCTAGTGATTGCCGGCTCTGAGTTTTCATTTTAAGACTGTAGTTTAATTTTTATTTAATTAGTATTTATCCTTTTGTGAATTTTGAATTGGAATTAGTTTTTTAAAATTTTCTACACTTTTTTCTAATGTTGACAACTTATTTACTGCTACAAATACTTGTCTTATCTTCAACTCTTTTATTTTATCTTTGATTGGTATTAAGATTGCATGAGATAAATTTTGAATAATGTTGTAACTCAAGTAAAATATTTTTCTATAATAAACATACCAGGAATAAAAGACGAAAGCTTATTATGTAGTTTTAACCTTGTTATTTTGTTAGGGGTCTTATATTTTGTCTCCCAGCAAATAGATAGAATGAAAAGACAATATGATGTTTGTAGAGTAATCCCTTCGCTTACCCTTCGATAAGATATGCAATGTGAGCGTTGAGCAAGTCGGGAAGTTGTTGCGTCTATTAGCTAAATGAAATTAAATACAAAAAATTAAGTTTAACAAATTCGGTCATTACAATTTTTCAAATGCACAAAATCTATGTAACATTTATTGGCTGTAGTTATAGGCTGTTTTTGGCCACATTTGCAGCAGTTGGCTTCTTTTACAATTTTTCTTACTTGTTTTATAGCATACTTTCTTTAGCTTTTTTGGCTGATTCTAGTGATTGTCGGCACTGAGTTTTCATTTTAAGACTGTAGTTTAATCTTTTTTTATTAGTATCCATCCTTTTTGTGAATTAAAGAATAGAATAGATTTTTTTCCAAAATTAAAACTATTTGTTTTATAAGTGTATTTTAGGCACCATTGCTCTATTTGTTTAAATAAAATAGAACGAAAAAGCGGAATTTAGGTATAAATGTTTTTTAAAGATGTATATTTTCTTTTGCAAAATCTTTATTGTTCTTGGAATTTTAATTTTCAATTATCATAGTTTTATATAACAATTAATCTAAAAAATTAATTCATTAGTCATGACATCAACAACAACACAACAAAGAAAAATGACGTCCCGGGACTAATCAGTGTTTACAAAAAAATTATGATTTCTTTTAATTTTTTTTTTCGTTTTGCATATTATATACTGTAGGCCTATTTAATTAAACAAAAATATATATTTTGTGTGTATTTTAGACAGTTCATTTTTAATGGAACCATATGTAGATTTTTTGGGAGAAGGGGTATGATCTGTTTGGGAGACGGGGGTTTTTGCAAAAAACTTTACAAAACGCATCTAAGTTTGTGTTTATGTATTTTTGTAGCTTTTAAGAGTAGAATTTAATCTTTGGGTAAGGGGTGGAGGGGTTGAAGCCTGGTAAAACCTTCCACTCTGGATGCTTTGTTTTTGGATGTTTTGTTCGAGGGGGGGTTAAAAAAAATAGGGGGGGGGGGTCCTGAACTACATTCTGGATAAGGTCTTGAGTTTTATTGGACAGAACACCCATTTTTTCGCTTTGAAATCGCTTAAAATATACATATATTGCTTTCAGTAAGGTGCGAATGACATTTTTGTTATAATTGGTGTACAAGGAGGACGACTTACCAGTTAATATATCTGGTAATTTCTTTTCGATTTGTGTTTGAGTTGTCTAAAGTATATCTGAAATATAAAGTGTAGCTGTCTTTCTGGGTGTCTGATTTATAACGGGGTCTAGTTACTAATATGTCACGGAGTGTTCTTTCACGGGGAGCCTCTATGACCATAGCTAAATCACGAGATTGACTCGATTCCCAGTGTTATCAAACAGCCAATCCCTGGAATTTGTGTTTCAGAGGAATTCTGGCCAAGTGAGATTCTTATAAGTTAGTCCATAGTTCACCTTTGTCTTAACTGTACGCTTATCTTTTACCGTCAGTTTACTGTACGTGTGCTTTTACCGTTGTAGACGAAAGACCATATATCCAAGCTTATGTTATTTGGCTATCAAAAAGAACTTAAGTAGGCCCCTGTATCAGGTGATTTAAAAGGTAGATAAAGAGAAGTTCAGAGTTGAATATCTGTTTTATTCTTGCTATATTATATGTTCATTATTGTTTTTTCATTATTATTAAGACTAATATCTGTTTTTTCTTAAACTATAGTTGAGGTACAGGGGTATGACTTCCCAGTTTATATGTTTTGTAATTTCTGTTCGTTTAAAGTGGAATATAAGTTTTATTTTTGGTTCATTATAAGCTTACTATTGGTTTCATTCTAAATCAAGTCTTATATTGTTTTTTTTTTCAACTTTTATAGTTCATTGCTCATTATAATATCTGTGCTTTTGCTCTGATCAAGACAATGCTTCGCTCTTTACTTTTGCCATATAAACTTTTTACTAATTTCTATCTGTTTTTAATTCGTTTGTATAAAAATAAAAAAATAAAAAGGAAGAGCTAAATAAAATGTCTTGAATGATGTCTAATGGTTTTATTTGAAGGCCCTAATTGGATGAGCAATTAATATTGAACTTTCATTTTTTTTAATTTTGGCCCACCAAGGGCCAAAATTAAAAAAAAAAATCTGAATTTATACTAAAAGGAAATTTCTGAATAAATAGGCAACTTTTTTTAATAGGCTTGTAAGCAAAGAGCAAATGAACAAAATATTTTAGTTTTTTGAAATTCGGGACGCTTTTATTCTAAGAAGGATGTGAACACTCCTTTTGTCACTGTATTGTCACAGGCATCAAATATACTACAAATTCGATATTAATTCTTCATCAGTCCAGCTAGTGCCACACTGTCTTTGAATGGTCACTATAAGCAAAATACTACAAAATATTGGTGTCAAAACATTACAAATTTCTCATCATTTCAAAGTAAAAGCACTTTAAAATTACACTTCACATCTTTTTGCATAAAACTTGTAAAATAATAAGGATGGGCATTAAGATCAAGAGGAACCAATAGATTATTTGGTATTTTTTAAGCTCTTCTAATTTAAACATAAGATACTAGATAACATGGTTAATTAGAATGAAATATATTGAAACTTAACCTAGTTTAGAATAGAATGGAAATTTAAATTCGCCTGTAATTTTCATACCGGACGAATTTTGTTATAAATTATTCAATAGCATCAAGACGAAAGTGGTAGTCTATTATTTACTCCAATCTTTCCGTATCAGTAGGGGGGAGGAGTCAATCTATTCAAAGACATGCCCTTCCTTTTCCCATGGGATTCCGACGGTATGCCCTGTTACGTCACGACAGCCTTGTGACATCACAACATCCCTGACAAGATTCCCGCAGCATGTCCTGGCAAGATTCCTATTACATCCCTGTTACGTCACGACATCCCTGGCAGGCTTCCCGAGATTCCAGGTGTTTCACTTTTTTCTTATATGATTAATCGGAAAGTGGTCGCTATAATACACAAGTAGTAATAAGCGGAAATTAACATGGGATTCTGAGAAGGACCTGTTGCTACAACATGCCCTCTGACGTCACGACAGCCCTGGCAAGATTCCCGGGATTCCAGATTGGGGTGTGGTCGGGATAATACACAAGTTGCAATAACAAGGGTTACTACCCCATGTGTTCTAATATGGGGAACACAGCTATCGACACACCCTCGCCAGATAGGGAGCCTCTAAGTGGAGCTACTAGTCCCTCAAGCCATTGCACATGTGCAATGCGGCTCCTGTTTCCAGGTGTAATATGCTTGACGCAATCTTATTTCAGATGATGAGAGTCCCATGCCACACCCTTCTGGACTACAATGAAGTCACACGACTTACCCCGTTTTATTAGGTCAGGTATAATATGGATGACGCAATTTTATGTAACCTCGTGTCAGAACCCATGGGGAAACCTGGCTTGTATCTTAACGACAGCACACACCTTACGCAATGGCGGTTCACGCCTTACGCCATAACGGCGCACACATCACTGTCACATAATACTTCTTTCACATTTTATTTTTCGTCGAAAAGTCCAAAGCGTTTCTTTCTTTCTTTCTTTGACCTCGCTAGGCCTCGAGAGGTCAATTTACTTCCAGTGGAATAGCACCCCAAGCATCAGAACCAACAGACCAGTCCCAGTATTCTGTCCTAGTCATTATATTATAGAAATAACACAAACCCGTGACGTCACAAGACACACCTCTGTTTATTCCATGACACATCTGGCAGGATTCCGAGCTTGTGCTGGTCTTCTCCTGACCAGGTGTAACATCGATGATGCAAAACGCGCAGAGGGATTACTTATTTTAGACAAATTGCTCTTAATGTATTTTTAGCGATAAAGACGGAAGGGATGCTTAAATTGTGTAAACACCATGGCCGTCCTAAACAATAAATCTTAAAAACACCGACTTTGTAAATAAAAGTTTTATTAATTCAAACAAATTTACAAACAATATGAAAACACAGGAAAAAAGAGTTAAAAAACGCAAACAAAAAACAAAACACGAAAAAACCTGACATAAGATAAAATATAAACACGCCCCGCAGTAAATTAAAGACACATGGGGGGAGAGGTCCACGCCCGGACGTCCCGCGGCGGAGGGGGGGTTATTAGATGTAATTTTGTAGGCACTATGGAGGTATTTCTGAGAGCCCTTAACCAAAAATACAGTGCTTTTAAGACCAAACTATGGGAACGTAAAATCCAAAACATTAAAAAACCTGACATAGGATAAAATATAAACAACAACATGCGTAAATTAAAGAAGGATAGGACGGCAAGGTCTAAGCAAGTATTTCAAGAGGGCGGGGTTGATATTAGAGTTAAATTTAAGCAATATTAAGAGCTTTCAACGAAAATGTCCTCGTTTCTTTGAGCCAAGACTATGAATATTTCTGTGGTAAAGCTTTCTAATTTAGTTAATTATTAATTGAGTAAAAATACATTAAGACGCAAAAACAAAGTTTCAAAATACCACTTTTTAAGATAAAGATACAAATCGTGGAATGTGTGGGCTTGGAGGGAACTTGCTCAATAACCAATTTCCTGGCTAAATGCGTCAATGTACCGGAAGGACGTGGTTAGTTTTTCATATATATACCCCGATTTTTTAGACTGAAGGCAGACCTTTTGACTTGCCGGGTGAACCTCTGCCCGTTTATTTTCTCATTACCTTGGGAAATACCTTGGGATTTTGTCGGATCAGTGTAAGTGTCTGTATCTTATTATATATTATTGTAGTTTTTGAGACTTGTGGTCTACTTAGGGCAGCCAGTCCCAGTAGGATATCTATATTTGTAATTATTATGTGTAAATTGAATAGAAGTATTGTGTTTTAGACAACATATCTACAATTAACCTTTAGCCCCTCGAACATACCCAGCTGGTACGCCTTATTAGTTCGGTCATAGCCTAAGGCACGCTACCAAAGTTTAATTACCTTAGGGCCAGAGTTTATCTCCCCTATAAAGGGTGAATAAAGGCAACAACGACTAAAACACCCAAATACCATAGAATAACACTTCACAACAACTGGTGGCAGCGGAGGGAACGAAACTAGTACAAAAAACGTACTAAATAAGTACAAAATGAGTAGCATTAATACTACAGAGCTGTGTGCCATTATTACTGTGTGTTATGTGTGTTACAA
>NC_142812.1:61323486-61379200 GCF_049724085.1 Artemia sp. Qi Xiang Cuo
TTTATAAGAGGGACGGTTCTATAAACTTTAGAGGTGGCTCATTTGCTTTTAAATTGGAAGCTCTAGTTTCATTTTAAGAGTCAAAAGTGATGGACGTCAACTAGCCTCCCCCCTAACTACCCCTCTTTTCATGAAACGCATCTGATCAAAATTGTGAGATATCCACTTTAAAACAAAATAGTCCAAAGAACATATAACAATGTCCAAAGGGTTGACAAAATCCCCAAAGAGTCATATGGGGCTTAATTGTTTTGAAATTGGAAGTTATAGTGCGCTTTTAAGAGTCAAAAGTGATTTGACAGCAACTAGCCCCCTCCCACGCCCATCTTTTCCCAAAAGCAAAAACCCAAACAAAGTTTTAATACATCTATTTTTTCGACATTGTTGAAAGGTTTAGTAATTATGTGTTTGGGGATGTCAATTCCCCTCCGCCGAGGCCTTAGGGCAATGGCTGTAAATTGGGTAATTTGATCAATGTTTATATATAGTATATGTTATTGAGAAAAGGTATGCCTGTTCGACTACTACTTTCCAGAAATACAAAGGGCATGAAGGTGAGTGTTTCAAGGAAGATTGAGGGTAATTCAATTCAATTCAATTCAAACTTTTTATTTCCTCCGAATACGAAGAGTAAAAAAAGAAATAAATAAAAATAATAACCGCTAATCAACAGGCCATAAAATTATCTTAAACTATATAACAACAAATACGCAAAGGCCTTCAATCAAAATTACAACACAAATTAACACTTCATTCAATAGATAATAAATTAACAGTTCACAAATTAACACTTCATTCAAAAATTAAATCAAATAAAATACATTAAGCTTCGTGCGCAGCTATATATAAATTATGAGAAAAAACATTTAATTTGGATAAAAAATTCTTTTGCTTTTTCTCCAAAACATCAATAGGTTTTCTTATTTTATATATATTCATTAAAAAAGTGCTTGATTCAGATCTAGAAATGTGGCAAAGGAACTTAGCAAAATTTAAAAATGGGGTTTTTTCATGAGCAATATTACTAATTCTAAAAAAACGGGAGAAGCAACGAAAAACATAAAATCTGAATCAAAGCGACTGTATTATATGCCCGAGCCAGTGATTTCCAAGAAAGAAGATCGCGAAGACAAATTACTGCCCCGAAACTAGACGCTGTTCTACTTTTAACTGCTTTAGAAATAGAAGCACGGCATAGAGCTAAAGTTGGTCCATAAGGTACACCAAGATATAAAAAAGATTCCAAAGGTTTTAAAATACTATCATAAATAAGGACAGAAATTTCTTAATTAACGAGATCATTAGCCTTAGGACCAAGTATTAAAAACTGACACTTTTCAGGGCAAAAATGAAGTCCATGCTCACTAAAAACATTTGCTAAAAAATCTACATTTTGTTGAAGTGACTGAAGTGATCGACTCAAAAGGAGTAAATCATCTGCGTAAGCAATCCACGACAGAACATAACCTTTACCATAAATAAAAGTCAACTTAATTTGATCAAACAGCCCCGAAACAGTACTATTGAAAATCAAAGGAGAAATAATGCTTCCTTGTCTCAGCCCCCTACATAACTTAACATTATAATCACTAAACTGATTCTTCCACTTAATACGAATACAAGATCAGGGATGACTGAGTATATTAATTTTGAGCTTTCAGGAAATAAGGGAGATGATCAATTGACCAAAAAGGCAATATTTGCACGCTACTACTGCTACTACTACAACTACTATCACTAAAACTACTGCTTCTGTAGTGGGTACTACTAAGGCTGATGCTATTGAAATAAACATCTGAGGAAACGTTGAGGGGAAAGTTGAAATGAATCAAAGCATATTATGTGCATGCAGATTGCTGATACTGTATCAGCAATATTTTTGGAACGGCTTATCATATCAAGAGGAAACTTCAGAGGTATCTATCATGAGTGGGATATTCAGTTGACCATAAGGCAGAAAGTACCTGCTGCTACTGCTATTAATACTGCTGCTACTACTGTTACTACTACTAATAATAATACACTATTACAGTTACTACTGTTCCTACCACTAACACTACTACTGGGATACTAGTAAAATTAAGACTAAGAGCAGGAAGGTGAAAATTTTACAGAATATTGAGGGAGAATTTGAACCAAATCAAAACACACAATGTGCATGCAAATTGTTGAAAGGGGGTATCTCAAGAATGGATTTGGGTATTAAGCTGGAGCTTTTAGAGAGATCTTAAAGGGGAAGATCAATTGACAAAAAGGTACTGTATGCATGTCACTACTAACACTACTATCATTGCTACTTTTACTAAAACTACTACTGCTACTAAACTACTCCAACTACTACTACAATCGCAACAGCTTGTAGGGCTTAGAGTATCAAACAGTTCGTAGTAACGAATTGTAAGTAAGGAGCGACTCGGCTAAATAGTAACCAAAACTTTAAAAAAACTTTTTCCTCAGGGTTGATCGTATTGAAATAATGGTCCTGGTCCTAGAAGATCGAGAGTGGGTGCGTTCGAACAGAAATTAAAAGCTCTAGTGTCCTTTTTGAGTGACCTAAAAAATTGAAGGGCAACTGGGCCCCTCCCACACGCATTTTCCCCCAGAGTTATCTGATCCAAATTTTGATACAGTCTTTCTGTTCAGTATAGCTGAAAGATGGAATAAATATGTCTTTAAGCGTAAAATGACCTCCCACCGTCCGTGGGAAGAGGCCTGTAAGTTATGAAATTTGCCCATTCCTTACTCATAGTATTTCTTTTGGAAAGCATACAGACATTTTTTTTGGGAGGGGGGGTTGCTTGGGGTGGATTTATATAGGGAAAATTTTCCTTTGGGAGGGAAATTTCCTCTCTGAAGTTTATACGAGCATCTCTTTCATAAGAACCATGTATACTCTAGGGCAATACATACAACGCCTGTCCGTGGGCCCTGGGGGGCTGTGTCGACACCTGAATTTTTGTTATCTGACTTTTGAACAATTTTTAACTTAGTGGCTATGTCAAAATTTTGTTTTCGGATTTATTCGGGAAAAAAGGGGCGTAGGGGGGCTAGTTGCCCTCCAATCTCTTTTGACTCTCAGAAACTGAACAAAAACTTTCAATTTCCAATCAAATGAGCCCTCTCTGAAGTTTTTACAAGCATCCCTTCCATAAGAACAATATATTCCCCCAGGGCATAACCTAATACGCCTGCCCTAGGGCCTTGGGGGGCTGTGTCGACCCCAAAGTTTTCGTTATATGGTCTTTGAACTATTTTTTAAAAAATGGCTATCTCAAAGTTCTTATGGGATGGGTTTGAGGAAACAAGGTCGTGGAGGGGGGGGGCTAGGAGTCCTCCAATCTCCTTTTACTCTTAAAAGTGAACTAGAAATTTCAGTTTTCAATCAAACGAGCCCTCTTTGAAGTTTATACGAGCATCCCTTCCATAAGAACCATATATGCCCTCAAAACATAACTTACAACGCCTCCCCCGGGCCCTGGGGGGTTGTGTCGACCCCAGAGTTTTGTTATATGATCTTTGAACTATTTTTAAGAAAATAGGAATCTCAAAATTTTTATCGGAGGCATTTGCGAAAAAAGGGCGTGGGAGGGGGGGGGGGGCTGGTTACCCTACCATATCTTTTGACGCTTAAAAAGTGAACTAGAACTTTCAATTTACAGCCAAATGAGCCCTCTCTGAAGTTTATACGAACACTCCTTCCATAAGAACCATATATGCCCCCAGGGCATAACTTATAAATCTTGCCCTGAAGACTGTGGGGGTAGTGTCCTACTCAAAGATATAATTTCCAGAACTTTCAACTACGTTGAACAAAATGGCTATCTCAAAATTTTAATTGAATATTTTTGGGGAAATGGTGGGTGTAGAAGGGGTGTTAGTTGCCTTCCAATCACTTTCGACTATTAAAAAGGGCACTAGCCTTCTAAATTTCCAATCGAATGAGCCCTTTTCGAAGTTTCTATGACAACACCTTCCATAAAAGCCGTATAGGCCCCCAGGGCAGAACATCCAACCCTTGCCCTGAGGGCTGTGGGGGGGGGTGTCCTCCTCCAAAATATAATTTCTATCTGGAAATCAACTATGTAGAAATCAAAATGGTTATCTCAAAATTTTGATTGGATATGTTTGGGGAAATGGTGGGCTTGGGGAAATGATTGTTCTTGCCTTTGGATCAGTTGAACATCCCTTTCACCATGCCCCGAAATATTCACCCAGGCACGGTAAGCCGTTCCAAAAATATTGCTTATGTGCACTTTTGACCCCTTTTTGTCGCCTTTTTCATCTTAATCAAGTAAAAAAACAAGTATTTTTTAACTGAAAGTAAGGAGCGACATTGAAACTTAAAACCACAGTAGACAGAATATACCCAGTAAGCTTATCGCAGATCATTTCTGGTCTTCGTGAACAAAAAGATCCTCCCACTTATTTCTGTTTCAATGCACTTTGCACTTTGCACTCCTTCCCGCTTGTACTCCTTCCCAATTGTTTCAATGCACTTTGATGGAAACAGACGGAAACAGACTAACCTGCATTCCCGCTAATCTGACTTCGCCTATGTTTATATCTGCAAAAACGTTCTCCGGAGCACTCGCACCCCGGTCCGGGTTTTTATAATGGGTGAGATAGAGAATGATCATACTGCTAATTATATAAACTGTGCTTAAAACGAACGGAAATTATTCCGCATATGAAAGGGACTGTCCCCTCCTCAGCGCCTCACTCTTTACACTAAAGTTTTATCGTTTTAAAAATTAGAGTGGTGACAAAAGTCAAGCTTTAGCGTAAAGAGCGAGGTGTCAAGGAGGGGACAGCCTCTTTCATATACGGAATAATTTCTGTTCGTATGTCGCTCCTTACTTTCAGTTAAAAAAAACTTTTTCTTTTGTTTCTTAACGTAGTTCAACTAATGCAGGTTTGAACTTGGCTCAAAGTACATAAGAAATTGAAACGAAATCTGCATATTAATTTTGGAAGATTTATTCCGTATACGAAAGGTTGCCTCCTCCTCAATACCTTTTTCTTGAAGCTAAAGTTGTTAGCCCTTTTAAAAAAGCTTCCCATTGGAGGCCACACTATAGCGTTGCCTATAGTAAACGCCATATGGCTTTAATGTTTTATTAAATAAAAAAAAAAGGTTTTTTTAACTGAAAGTAAGGAACGACGATAAAACTTAAAAACGAAAAGATATTATTCGGAATATGAAAGGGGCTGTCCCCTCCTCAACGCCTCGCTCTTTACGCTAAAGTTTTTTTGTTGTTTAAAAAAAATAAAGTTGTGAGAAAGTCAAACTTTAGCGTAAAGAGCGAGGCGTCGAGGAGGGGACAGCCCCTTTTATATACGGAATAATTTCTGTTCTTTTTAAGTTTTAACGTCGTTCCTTACTTTCAGTTAAAAAAAACTTGTTTTTTTTATTTAATTTTTGAACGTTTTTGAATTAATGCAGGTTTTGATTTTGGCTCACCGTACATGAATAATTAAAACAAAATTTGCATATCAATTTTACTTTTATTTGGTTAGAAGACTTTCTCGAAACTAGTTTAATTTTATTTACGAACGTTTTTATTAGCAATAAATATACGTAACGTATGAATTAACTGACGTAACGAACTTCTATATTCATATATTTTCAATGAATATATTAGGGGGTTCGCCCCCTAGTCAATACCTCGTTCTTTACACGAAAGTTCAAATTTTCTTTCAATTCTTTAAAAATGACCCCTTAATCACAAATGCCGTTGATTAGAATAAATAGCTCTTATGAAAGTACTAAAAAATCTTTGGTTTAAAGAGCGAGGTATTGACTAGGGGGTGATCCCAATCATATTACGTAATATTTTCTGTTCGTTTTAAGTTTTGATGTTGCCCCTTACTTTTAGTTGAAAACCTTGTTTTTTTAAATTTAATTTCTGACCTCTTTCTTTAATAATGATGGGAAATCCGGCGCCCCTTTCATAGCCATGTCCCTTCCCCCATGAAAACTTCCTCCCATATAACTACCGACTCCCCCCCTCACCTACCAGAAAAAATCCCCCTGAAAACGTCTGTATACTTCCCAATAACCGATACTATATGTTAACATTGGGTATAGTTCATAACCTTCAGCCCTCCCCCTGGGGACTTCGGGGGATTAAGTCATCCTAAAAGACATAGTTATTATGTTTTCGACCATGCTGAACAAAATGGCTATCTCAAAATTTTGATCGGGTGCCTTAGTGAAAACAAAGAGCGTGGGAGGGAGCCTAGTTGCCCTCCATTTTGTGGTCACTTAAAAGGGGAAGTTTTAATTTTCATTTCAATGAGCCCTCCTACGATATTCTAGGACCACTGGGTCGATACGATCACCCCTGGGAAAAAAAACCAAAACAAATAAACACGCATCCGTGGGCTTTCTTCTGGCAAAAAATGCAAAATTCCACATTTTGTAGATAGGTGCTTGAAAACTCTACAGTATGGTTCTCTTATACGCTGAATATGATGGTGTGATTTTCATTAAGGTTCTATAACTTTTAGGGGGTCTTTCCCTCTTTTTTCTAAAATCAGCCAAATTTTCTCAGGCGCGTAACTTTTGATAGGTAGGACTAAACTTGATGAAACTTATACATTTGAAATTAGCATTAAAATATGATTCTTTTGATATATCTTTAGGTATGAAAATTCTTTTTGTTAGAGTTTCGGTAACAAGTGAGCCGGGTCCCTCCTTACTTACAGTTCGTTACCACGAACTGTTTGATTATTTTAGTTTTTGAGACTTGTGGTCTACTCGGGGCAGCCAGTCCCAGTAGCATATCTATATCTGTAATTATTATGTGTAAATTGAATAAAAGTATTGTGTTTTAGACAACCTCTCTACAATTAACCTTTAGCCCCTCGAACATACCCAGCTGGTACGCCTCATTAGTTCGTCATAGCCTAAGGCACGCTACCAAAGTTTAATTACCTTAGGGCCAGAGTTTATCTCCCCTATAAAGGGAGAATAAAGGCATCTACGACTAAAACACCCAAATACCATAAAATAACACTTCACAACATTTCACACCATCCTGACAATACACCCCACCATCCCTAGCAATCATTTCAAGAAGGTGGAGTTGATATCAGAGCTAAATTTAAGCCATATTAAGAGCTCTCAACGAAAATGCGTCGTTTCTTTGACTAGGATGTTAGATTTCACTCCCCTTCTCCCGAAAAAATTCTTTTAACATCTCCACCTTATCTTTAAGCTGGAGAGTGTGCTAGTCCAAGGCAATGCATGTCACCCTGGCAAACTATGGATGGCATACGGTACCCTCTGGCACTCCCATTATGCCAAAGGCATCTACAGATATTTTCATAATAAAAATATCTTTTAAATCCATTGATTTATGTTTTAACAATCCACACTCAACAGGATGTCCCCATGACAGTTCACGCCACAGCGCCATTATTTGCCTGCCCCTCTGACATCTTTTTCATCATTTCGAAGACTTTTTCAGACATTACATGCTAAAAATTAAACATTCAATCCGATGATTAAAGTTTTTCAAGGGGCAAGCCCATCACCACACTCCCCATAACACGTCACACCACCGTGGCATCACACGCCTGCCCCCCCCTCTCCCTACCATCCACGTGGAATTGAACAATGGAACTTGGAATTTCATTACCAGAATGTGATAATCCAAGCAATTCACACCACGGCACAACACTCTTACTCCTCTGCTGTACATTGCGAGACTCGTTGTTATTATTTTAAGCGTCTTCTAGCGTATGAACACCTTCAATGGATTTATTTTCTATTACTATTATTTACCAAGGATTCCCAGCTTTGTGCCACCCTATTACTAATCTGCCGCACCCTCTGACATCTCATTATTGTCCTAAGACATTTTTCAGACATTTCTGCGAACAATTATGCTTTCAAGCCATTAATTTGAGTTTTTCGCGAGCCTGTACTTTCATAATAACCTACAAAGGACACCCCGCCACTATGGCATTACACACCTGCTCCCTGCCATCTACATGGCACTACTCCTCATCACCCCTATTACATTTTCAACCTTTTCCCACCGAAAATAAGCTCATGAATCTAAATTAAACACAGTTTTTATTTTTTGAGCAGCGGGAACTCGGCATTTCATTGCTAGAGCGTGATACTCCAATGAATTCACACTACAATGCCAGACTGTTATTGCTCTGCAGCATCCTCTGAAATCACAACATCACCCCCAAGACTTTTTCAAATATTTCTGTTTAAAAATTATACTTCAACCCATTTATTCAAGTTTTCGCGAGCCAAGCCTATCATAAGTACCTCCAAAACACTTCAGACCACCATGGCATTACACACCTGCCCCTCCGTCATCCACTTTACACCACCCCTCATCACCCCTAGTACATTTTCAACCCTTTCCCTCCGAAAATAACCTCCTAAATCTAAATTAAACACTTTTTTATTTTTTGATCAGCGGAACTGGGCATTTCGTTGTCAGATCGTGATACTCCAAGCAATTCACGCCACAGTGTCAGGTTATATTTTTTATTGCACTTATTTTCCGACAATTCCAAGCCCTATACCACACCATTACAGACGATCTACCAACATTTTGTAATGTGGTATCCTGGTTTATCCTTTCCGTGCTACCTCACTTGAAGTTTCAAAGTCCATTTGGAAGTTTTCTTGTTCGAAACGTATGACTCAGAATTTTCTTGTAGAGTTGTTGTAATGGTTTATCTTTTCAGTGTTACCTATGTTGATGTTTTCAAAGTACATTTTGGAAGTTTTTTTTCGTTTGAAACATATGACTCAAGATATTTTTTATTGTTGTGTAGTGGGTTATCTACAAACATTTAATTAATACTATAAAATTTATATTGGAAGTAATAGGTTTTTTCTTAATGGTGACAAGTTTTTTCTAATAGCAGCAACTTTTCCGTGAAAAAATAACAATTTTCTCTTTGAAGTAACAATTTTCTACTTACGCTAACATGTTTTCTGTTAGAACTAGAAAGATTTTCTTACACTGACAAATTTTCCCTTCGAAGTAACAACTTTTTCCTTAATACTAAAAAAGTTTTACTCATCACTATAATGTTTCTCTGGGAAGTAACAGGTTATTTTTTAATAACACATATTTTTCAAAAGCAGCAAGTTTTCTGCTAGAAGTAGCAAGTTTCTTTTGGAGGTAACGGGCTTTTTCTTAATAGTAACAAATTTTCTTCTAATAGCAGCAAGCTTTCTGTCAAAAATAACAAATTTTTCTTAGAAGTAACAATTTACTTTCTATGCCAACAAATTTTCTGCTAGAAGAAGCAAGTTTTTCTTAACACTAACAAATTTTCTCTTCGAACTAATAACTTTTTTCTTAATACTAACAAAGTTTTGCTTAATGTCTCTTGGAAGTAATAAGTTTTTCTTAATAGTAAATTTTTTTTTTCTTATAGCTGCATGTTCTCCGTCAAAGATAAGAAATTTTCCTTACAAATAACAATTTTCTGATTTTTTAATGTGGTGTCGTGGTTCATCATGTCAGTTTTACCTCACTTGAAGTTCCAAAGTCCGTTTTGAAAGTTTTCTCATACGAAACGTATGACTCAGAATGTTCTTGTAGTGCTGTGTCGTGGTTTGTCTTGTCAGTGGTACCTTTGTTGCTGTTTTCAAAGTGTATTTTAGAATTTTTTGTTCGTTTGAAACATGTGACTCAAAATATTTTTCTACGTTTGTGTCGTGGTTTATCTTAGAAGTATAACAAATACTTACACGATGATATCAAGTCTCTCTTGGAAGTAACAGGTTTTTCTTAATAGTAACAATTTTTTCTAATAGCAGCAACCTTTCCGTCAAAGATAACTTGTTTCTCTTAGAAGTAACAATTTTCTAATAACACTAACAAGTTTTCTGTTAGAACTAGAAATTTTTTCTTAACACTGACTAATTTTCCCTTCGAAGTAACAACTTTTTCCTTAATACTAACACAGTTTTACTTAATACTATCAAATTTCTCTGAGAATTAACAGGTTTTTCTTAATAGCAACAAATTTTTTCTAATACCAGCAAGTTTTCGGTCAAAGATAACAAATTTTTCTTATAAGTAACAATTTTCTGTTAATGCTAGCAGGTTTCCTGCTAGAAGTAGCTAGTTTCTCTGGGGGGTAACGTATTTTTTTCTTAATAGTAACAATTTTTTTTCTAATAGCAGCAAGTTTTCCGTCAAAGATAACAAATTACTCTTAGAATTAACATTTTTCTGTCTATACTAACAAGTTTTCTACTAGAAGCAGCAACTTTCTCTTAACACTAACAAATTTTCTCTTCGAAGTAACAACTTTTTCCTTAATACTAACAAAGATTTACTTAACACTATCAAATGTCTCCTGGAACTAATATGTTTTTCTTAATAGTAAGAAAAAAATTTCTAATAGCAGCAAGTTCTCCGTCGAAGATAAGAAATTTTTCTCAGAAGTAACAGTTTTCCAATTTTGGAATGTGGTGTCGTGGTTCATCATATCAGTTTTAACTTTCTTGAATTGTAAAAGTCCATTTTGGAAGTTTTCTCGTTCGAAACGTATGACTCTTGTAGTGTTGTTTCGTGGTTTAAATTGTCAGTGTTACCTCTATTGCTGTTTTCAAATTGCATTTTTGAAGTTTTTTCATTTGAAACATATGACTCAAGATATTTTCCTACTGTTGTTTCGTGGTTTATATTATCAGTATAACAAATTTTTACAAAACACTTTCAAATTCCTCTTGGAAGTAACCTTTTTTCTTAATAGTAACAAATTTTTTCTAATAGCAGCAACTTTTCTGTTAAATATAAGATATTTCTCTTAGAAGTAACAATTTTCTGTCTATGCTGACAAGTTTACCACTAGAAGTTGAAAGTTTTTCTTAACACTAACAAATTTTCCCTTCGAGGTAACAACTTTTTTCTAATACTAAAAAACTTTTACTTAATACTATCAAATTTTTCTGGGAAGTAACAGGTTTTGCTTAATAGTAAAAAATGTTTCTAATAGCAGCAAGTTTTCCTTCAAAGATAAAAGATTTCTCATTCAGACCCCTAAAATACGGACAACAAAATGGCTATATCAAAATGGGGATGGTAATGGTTTGAAGAAATGATGGGCGTGGGGGGGGGGAATTCGCCCTCCGATCGCTCTTGATGAAATTGTGCTTGAATATATTCGGGGAAATGGTGGGCGTGAGAGGGGAGTTAGTTGCCCTCCAATCACTTTCGACTATTAAAAAGGGCACTAGCCCTTTGAAATTCAAATCGAATGAGCCCTTTTCCAAGTTTCTACGACAAAGAGATAATACAACCATAATCGCCCCCCCCGCCCTAACGTCCACCCGGCCCCCTGAGGACTCTATGGGGGGGGGGGTTGTCATCCTCAAAGAACTCATTTCAAGAACTTTTAACTACGTTGAACAAAATGGCTATCTGAAAATTTTGATTAGATGTGTTTGGGGAAATGGTGGGCGAGAGAGGCGGGTTAGTCACCCTTCAATCACTTTCGACTATTAAAAAGGGTACTAGCCCTCTTAATTTCCAATAGAATGAGCCCTTTTTGAAGTTTCTATGACAACGCTATCTATAAAAACCATATATTCCCCCTGGGCATAACTTACAACCTTTGCCCTGGGGGCTCTGAGGGGTTTTTCATCCTCAAATACATAATTTCCAGAACTTTCAACTACGTTGAACAAAAGGGTTGTCTGTAAACTTAGATTGAATGTGTGTGGGTAACGGGGGGGTGTGACAGGGGGTTAGTTGCTGTCCATTCACGTTCGACTATTAAAAAGGGCAATAGCCCTTTAAATTTCCAATCAAATTTACCCTCTTGGAGTTACGATGACAAAACTTTCCATTAAAAGCTTATATGCCCCCAGGGCATAACTTACAACACTTGCCCTGAGGGCTCTAAGGGGGTTATCATCCTCAATGACCCAATTTCCAGAATTTTAAATTAAGTTGAACAACATGGATATATCAAAATTTTGTTTGAATGTGTTGTGGGAAATGGTGGGGGTGAGGGGGGAGGTTAGTTGCCCTTCAATCACTTTCGACTATTAAAAAATACACTAGCCCTTTCAATTCTTAATCAAATGAGCCCTTTTTGAAGTTTGTACAAAATCGCTTTCTATAAAACCTTATATTCCCCCAGATCATAACTGACAACCCTTGCGCTAAAGGCTGTGGGTGGGTTGTGATCGGCATAATTTCCAGAACTTTCAACTATTTTGAAAAAATGGTAATTTCAAAATTGTGATTATATGTGTTTTGAGAAATGGTTGGCGTAAGGTTAGTTGCCCTCCAATCCTTTTCAATTATTAAAAAAGTCACTAGCCATTTCAATTTCCAATCGAATTAGCCCTTTTTGAAGTTTCTACGACAACACTTTCTATAAGAGCCTTAAGTGCCCCCAGGGCGTAATTTACAACCCTTGCCCTGAGGGCTGGAGGGTGTTATCCTTAAAAACCTAATTTCGATTTCGAAAACCTGTTACTTCCAAGAGAAATTTGATAGTATTAAGTAAATGTTTGTTACACTGATAAGATAAACCACGACACAAACGTAGAAAAATATTTTGAGTTGCATGTTTCAAAAAAACAAAAAATTCTAAAATACACTTTGAAAACAGCAACAAAAGTACCACTGACAAGACAAACCACGACACAGCACTACAAGAACATTTTGAGTTATACGTTTCGAACGAGAAAACTTCCAAAATGGACTTTGAAACTTCAAGTGAGGTAAAACTGGAGAATGAAGTAACCTATAAAAGAAAAAATTGGGCTATAGCCCATAATAAAGGAAACATTGATGAGTTTGCAAGATCACATGAAATAAAAGGAAAACTAAACGGAAAGTTGATCAAAATTGTAATTGACTCAGGGAGTGAACAAACTTTTGTGCGAACAACTCTAATTAAAAAGACAGAAATAAACCATAGGGATATGATTACAACAATATGTTATTATGGAGATAAGTACCAATGCCCGTCTTCTTGGGTTGGAATAGAAATTACAAGGAAGGACGGTACAGTCCAGAGAAAAACAAAAAAAGTAAGTTTAGTACCTACTCTTGCAGTGGATGTTTTAGTAGGAGGGGACTTTGGAAATAGCATAAATCTCCTATCTTTAAGCGACTAAATTAATGGTTGGAGATGCAGAAGTAAAGAGGTCACATAATATCGAAAATAAAACGCACCAAATTGATCTTTCGGAAGATTTTTCAGAAAATAGAAAACTTCCGAACACTTATACCGAATATGAGACGCCGACAAGTATATGCCAAAATGAAGCACTGATTGTACAAAAGAAAAATGAGTGGAATTTTATTGTACGCGGTTTTCCTCGTAAAGTTCGAGAACTTTTAGTGCAATATGAAAAACCAAATGTCGGAATTCTATTCCCATTTAATGACGAATTATTCGTTTCTGCGGTAAAAGTAAAGAAAACAAAAAGAGAGAAAAAAGATACAAAGCAAAACTACAATTTAAGAATTCAATTTTCATTTAGAGGTCCAAGACACACTGGGAAATTTACAACATTACAATAAGACGAAAAGTTTAGGAGGGAGGAGGAGGCCCATGACCTATTGAGAGAAACTACAGATAATCATGAAATAGAATCGACTTGTCAACAACGGGTTACGGAAAGATTGGAAGGTACTGAATTTCGGGTTGGATAGAAGAAAGTTGGGAAGGAATCTTAGATTAATGTTAGAAACTCAAAGAAGGTCTGGATCTTTTATGAGGGAGAGGCATCCTTTTGGGAAGATCCCCTGCAAGAAGACGTGAAAGATGGCCATTTTCCTCAATGCACAGCTGGTTGACCAGTTGTGACCCTGTTACCGAAATTTTGCCGCCCTGACCTGGAGTCCTTAGGGGATACTCTCTCCCAGTCACTTCATATTTCACCCCAACCTTTGTTCAGTAACCCTATTCATAGTTGTTACTCTTCATGGGAATCGAAGATAATTTCCTGCACACCTGATTCCTTGGGTCACGTATTCAAATTTCTTCGTCAGTTGGCATCGAAGAATGTTCTTCACTCGACTATCCCAGTGGAAGGAACCCAGAATAAAGTGATTAATGAATATGGCACTTTCTCTATGCGTAGTATTTCTCAATCAATTATATATGTATCACCTTTTTCTAAAGGAAAATTTTGTCCTTGTGCTTTTCTCCGTTAAACAGAGCCGCACCAATTCAAGTGGGTGGATTTTATTTGTTATTGTGGTAAGGGGGATTTTGCTTGGACATTAGGTGATCTTATACCATAGTTTGAGGGGGAATTTTATGTGACGGGGGATTAAAGCAGTGGATCAAGTGGGGAGCATATGTCACTGACCATTACTTAGTCAAAATCAGATTATATAGATTCAGATTCCTTAGGGAGCGGATGGAGACACAAGGACTAGTTATTCTGAGAAATACTAACATGAAGAGATAAAAATAAGAAAGTCATGTATTTATTTTCTACTCACATTTGCGATACAAGGCTCGATCAGGAAAATCAAATAAACTGCTCTTCAATTTACTGGTGTGGGCACTATGGTAAATTACACACTGAGAGATAGATTCTAGCACGGGTCTATCTAAAATTCTCTACTAAAACTATCTCTACTAACTCTACTAAAACTATCAAAAAACTCCTCTAGACTCCTATAGACTCTACTAGACTGTATTAGACTGGATCGAAACTGCCAAATCCTAACTAACTATACTATGAAAATTTCGCCAGAGGTTACGTTAAGGCGTTGCTAAAAGTATGTTATCCGTATTCCCATTGGACCGAGGAGATACCAATTGGATTCTTCAACTTTCACACAGTTTATAGCTATGAGATTTTCATTTAGGACGTTTTGGGACAATACGACTTGATTACATTGGAATTCCTGACCTAAGCTTAGTTTCAGAATAATATAACTACATTACATGAAAATACTTTGTATTTCTCGTGGCTATTGCTGTGTGACAATACAACTTGATTTCATTGAAATGCCTACTCTAAACTTAGTTTTAGAATAATATAGCTTGATTACACGAAAATACATTGTATTTCTCGTGACTATTGTTGTGTGACAATACAACTTGATTACATTGAAATGCCTACCCTAAACATAGTTTAAAAATAATATAGCTTGATTACACGAAAATACTTTATATTTCTCTTGGCTATTGTTGTGTGACAATACAACTTGATTACATTGAAATGCCCACCCTAAACTTAGTTTTAGAATAATATAGCTTGATTACACGAAAATATTTTTTATTTCTCGTGGCTATTGTTGTAGGAAAAATTATACAAAGTTTATATGATTAAGATACATTTGTTTGCTACTTTTTAAATTGCACGATTCAGCCTTATTCGATCTGTGGGTTACTTTGATTTTTAGGTTCATATTTTAAGTGGTTCTATTTTACATGGGTAACTTTATCTTGGATGGTTTGAGGTTTTTGAATTTCGATCCCGTTACATATTACCCTTCCCATTCTTAACGATTTCCTCATCGTTGTGTTTACTACTTCTCTTTTTGTTTTTTGGATTTTGATCCCGTTTTATCATTGTTAATTTTTAAAATTTGGCAATTTGAATTAACCCACATTTAGTAAGACATGTTTTTTTATATATATATTCCTGATTGCTTTATGTGACTACATATATGAAAACATTACTTAAAGGTCCATCACCTATTCACTCTGTTTGGTGAAAGGGCCAAAGAGTTTCTACTGACTAAAATGTATTGATTATATGATTAAATATGTAAATATTATTTTCCTCCCCCTAATGCTGAAAATACCTCCACCTGATATGCTAATATATCTATATGATTTAATTATCTTGTTTCTGATAAAACAATTACTCTATTACCTGATATGAAATAGATAATGAAATTACACGCTCACTATTTCTAATTCCATATAATATTTCCACCTGACGCTTTACTATTCTACTACCTGATATAATACTGATAATGAAATTATACGTTTATTATTTCTAAATCTACATAATATTTCCACCTGACGCCTTACACACACTGTCAGCTACTGACTTCTAAGAGCACCTTATTACATCTTAGTTTCTAACACACCGACATATATGGATTAAAACAACTTGCTAAGAAACGTATTTGACACATTGATAGATTTTAACTTAATATCTGATTGCAACACTAGAATAATTTCGCTTGCACTTGTTTCATCTGTTTTATGAAATGTTTCTCAATATTCACTCAACTTACATGTTAGATACGTAATATGTCACACTTACTTCGTCATTCTACGTGTCTCTATAATACTCACGTATGTTGTCACTTTATTTTGGGCTTCCATTGAATTAATTTCTGAGTCGGCTAATTGTTTATGGTTTGTCATCTCGGTGTTTCAGTTTTGGCATTTTTCGCTTGGGGTAAGAATTTTAAATGTTTATAAGTATGACTTCTTGCACAAAATTGTCCATGCATAGTTTTCTCATGTCGTATACGAGGGGTTGGTGTTATAGAATCGTTGATATGTTTACTCGGTACATATCGATTGGGGGATTAATTACAGGGAATGGGTATCTTGATAGCTGGGCTGGATATCTCTTTTTAGCACTTTTATCCTCGGAAAAATTTAATAGGCGTACAGTTTGTTTCCTGTAAATTGTTCACGTTTGGCTCTTCTTTTTTTTAACGATGTGCTGCGTCACGACATATAAAAGTAATTACGGTTGGATCAAAACTTGATTTCGGGGTTTTGGTTTGACGTATTGTCTTTGATTCGTGGTTCAATGATACACAATCATTGAGGGATTAATCACTGGGATTACAGTGCTATTAGTTGGGTTGGGTCTCTTCTCTGGACACTTTGTTCTGGGGAGTGATTTAACATGTATAGTTTGTATTTCCCATTTTATTTGTCATGTTTGGCTCTTCTTTTCATGGAGGATGGGTTGTTTAGCGAGGTCTAATAATAATTACGGTAGGGTAAAAACTTCATTTTTGAGTCTTGTTTTAACATAGTGTCTTTGATTCGTGGTTTATGATACGTAATTATTGAGGGATTAACCTCCAGGATTGTTCTTGGTCCTTAGTATATTATGTTTAGGACGTTGCCGTTTAAAGATGGTTTTTCGACGGATTTTTATTCAGTTTTATGACATGACTGGTTGGGGTGGTTTTCCAGATATTCGTCGATGGATATATATATATATATATATATATATATATATATATATATATATATATATATATATATATATATATATATATATATATATATATATATATATATATATATATATATATATATATATATATATATATATATATATATATATATATATATATATATATATATATATATATATATATATATATATATATATATATATATATATATATATATATATATATATATGGGGTATTCTGTTCGACGATATTGTTTGAGGTAGTGTTACCTGGTCCTAGGTTTTAGTAACTGCGATTGTCATCATCATATTGTCTTCATGGATTTACTTGGTGAGTACTTATCGTTGGTTGACGAATGATAAAAGTAGATGCTACTAGGTTGTATCTGTGTTGCGTGCTTGTATACCATGATTGAATTTCCATAGATTTACTTTGCTTCCTAGAATGTAAATGCCAAGTCAAAATCATATGCTTTTTGCAATCACGCAGGTTAAAGCACAGAAGGAAATAGTACATAATTTAAAGGATATTAATCAGTGATTTTTATTTGAAGCAATAGTCGTGATTAATCACACTAATGATATCAAATTAATCAGAGCAATATTAAATTTAAAGATAAAAAGACTAAAAGCAATTTGCATCGTTTTAGCATATTGCGACAATACTGGATTACAGGCTTAGTAATCATTGAAAAAATGATTAAGTACAAGGAAAAATAACACAATATGAAAACTTTGAGAATAATACCTATATATATTTTCAGCACATGTTTTAGCGTTTAACTTATTTTAAATGTTCCTCAACACTCAACTAATTTTGCAGTTAATTTTCCACTATCTAATTAAACTAATTTTCAACGATCTAATTGAACATGAGGTAGGTTACATGGTTTAATGAGAGGTCTTGATTTACTATAAATTTTCAAGCCATTACTGTTTACGCATGTCCATGCCGCCTATGAAATGCATAATCATCATTACAGCTGCATGGGCTCACGCAAACAATAATTGGAGAAGTGGGACTGGACATGGCACGAATGAGGACCTCTACACCCATTCGTTTGATAATGTCCTCCCGTTTTTTTGGCTTAAGGGTTATCAGGGAGTTTCGGGTTTAGGCTTTTCTTCAGTTTCCATGAGGTTCCATTTGCCAGGCTACAATTACTTAATTGTGAGTGCCTCGGGAATCTTATCATGTTTGCTTTTTTTTCGAATTGATTATTTTAGATTTTGAGTTAACATTAGCAACGTACCATATAGTCGCTTGTTTCGAAGTCTCACGGAACCAGTGGTCGACGGCTACTCGCGTACCGGTATCTGTAAATTAGTTATTATATAACATTTATTGAATTAAAATTAACTCCTTGTGGTTAAGTTTTTTGAGGTGAAAGTGGAAAAATTAGAATTTCTTTTTCGATTCTTCATTTTTTGTTCTTTTTACTCTTATGGATATTTCTTTTCCTTTTGTACACCTTATTATGTCTTATGAATATACTCTTTAGACTCCGGATTTGTCATTATCTGCAATGATCGCTCAACAGCTATGCACTCTTAGTTTGATAACAGTTATGTTGAGTTACACTTTTTTTAGGAATAGTAAGTGATTACGTAATAGATATACACTTTCAATTTAGTAATGGTTACGTTAGGTTACCGTAGTTAAGGGATATTAAATGATTACATAATTGTTATATATTTTAATTTGATAATGATTATGTTATGTTATAGTAGTTTGATGTATAGTAATGATTACGTAACATCTATGTACTTTCAATTTAATAATGATTATGTTAAGTTATAGTAGCTTATTTAGCTTTTTTTATTTTTGTGGCATTTAATTTTTACTAGTATTCTCGCGCTCCTTTTCCTGTACACGTTGTTCTTTGTAAAGGGGATTCATTGCCATAAGTCACTACAACTGCACAACGGCTCTCCGTGGCTTGAGGTTCATTCACATAGCTGCAGTTTATAGCTCATTATTATGTAACGATCTTATCTCGTAGCTTTATAGTTGTTTCTCATAAGAGAGTTAGGGCCAAACGGCAATGGGATGGGATATAGGCACCACCTGCCAACTCCCCTTGGCCATAGATCCCCATGACTGAGGGTCCATCAATTTAAAAGAAAATTTTGTATCCATCGGAATGCAGTTATATTTCCTTGTTAAGCGATTTCTTGTTCTGTAACTCAAATGTCGCACTTGTAAATTGTTTCTCATAGCAAATGCAAACATCCTGAATTAAATCAAAAGTATATCGCTAGAATTATGCACATAGCAAATCCACGTTTGAGTCAAACCAAAAGTACACAGCTACAAATTAGGCAACGGTTATATCTCGTAGCTGTATAGTTGTTTCTCATAGGAAGGTGAGGATCAAGTGCTAGCAGAGTGGGATAATATACACCACGCCAACCCTTGGCCAAAACTTTCCATGATCATGGATCCATCCGTTTTCCATTAACTTCAGTTTATATTCAATTGCTATTCTTAATTAGTCACCCCTCATCGATGTCCGAGTGTTTCATGGGGTTTTCACAGATTATTTGCTTATTATTGTTTGTAGAAGAGTTTTGCCGGATGTTTTAAGCCTTTACTACTTATCGAGAGCAAAAACAAATTGTATTATTATCCCCCGGACTGTAAGGTGTCTCCCTACTCATTTTTAGCTGAAAGTGCTTTTTACTTTGTTTTGAGTGAGTACTCGAGCGGATGTTTTAAGACTTTACTACTTATCGAGAGCAAAAACAGATTGTATTATTATCCCCCGGACTGTAAGGTGTCTCCCTACTCATTTTTAGCTGAAAGTGCTTTTTTACTTTGTTTTGAGTGAGTACTCGAGCGTAAATTGGCAAAAGAGGATTAGAGTACTTTTCACGCAAGACATAATTGATCTCTTTGTTGATTTAACAAAGCATAAGGCTTTAGTAGGATTTTGTAACGGAAAAAGTCTCTACCTCCAACGATATTACATTGAATTCATGTGGAAAATTACCAATTAAATATGGCTTGATTGTAAGTAACAACTTGAATATAGTATACGTTGGCATTGAGCCTGGAGCGATCGCAGTTACAGTCGAAATTAAGGACAAATTGAGAATTTTACCCTTAATTACCTTCTAAATCGTACGTAATTCTGCAGTATTGGTATCAACATTCCTCAAATGATATTAAAAATGTATTTACGTTTTGTAGTGACCTTACTGGTGAATTAAAGCTAGTCTAATCCCAATTTAAATGTACTAAGCTACAATAAGATGTAGCATTTTGGTCGTAAAGTTGTTGGAAATGCACAGAAAGATATGGAAATCAGGCCGTGCGAAACGCCCTGTATAAAACTTAATTGTTTTATATTATTGTGAAGATAAAACCATTGTGTACAAGAAACTCAACTAGGTTATGGTAATAAAACCTTGTAAAAATATAATATTTTAGTCATAACGCTATTGGGCTGTGTAGGGCACAGTGTATCCCTATACTGGGGGTGAACAAACAGAAATCGGGACGTTGGCCCGGTTTTCGCTTTCGAATGCGCAAAAAGCTGCATTTAGCCTGGGATTTTACCCCTTTATATAATCAATATCTACTGTGTCGACCCATTCTGCTCCTGTGGCAGAGAGAGTGCCACGCGGCAGAGGTACATATATTCAAACGCGATATTACCTAAAAAAAAATTGGCCGTGCGGTGCGCAAAGCATAAAAACTTAATTACCTTACATTATTTTAACGATAGAATTTGTCTGTGAGGCTTGATTTTTTATCTTGTTTAGTATGGGCTAAGCATGCCTACACAAATTGAATAGAATTGCCACATTTTTTAATTCTAACATTTCTTTTCTCTTTTTTGTAAATAATTGAAGTTAATTAATTCAATTTCACGACTCATTACGTCGTTGAAAGGAATCCATCAGATTTACCTACACTGATTTTGTGGCGGAAAAGGTGCCACGCGATAAGGGGGGAGGTTCATACATCTGGATACAACATCACCTATACTCTTTATTACTTTTTTTTAGTTTATCGCGATATTTTGTAAGTTTGATGTTATTTGAGCGCTGAAATGGTCTTGAGGCAGACTCACTCTGATCTTTGAATCGATTCAGTCCCTAAGGTACAAACTATTAGTTACCCTAAATTTTATATATGTAGTTTCCTAGCTGAGTATTTTACAGGGGTTTGTCTTAAAAAGAAATTTCTTGTCGATATTTAGATTTCTCGAGATACTTTCTACCCGTTTTGACTTTTCAAGAGACAGTTATCATTCATCTGATGTCCACCATAGTTATGATTTGCAACAGGCTTAGGATAATTTTTGGCTTCTCCCATTGTTTGATTATATTGTAGATATATTTTTGGGTCGCTTTCACCTTTATATAAATGCTTATTGCATTTTTCTTAGTCTCAGTTCAAACGTATATGTTTCTTAAAGAACTTACTGTGTTGTGGACTTTTAAATACCCTAATTTTTGTAAAACTGAATTTGTATGGCTAGTATACGGTTGATTATGTTACGTTCCTTTTTTGAGGGAGCAGGCCTTAGCCAAATCGGGCGCCACGATCAGCTTAAAAGGTTGGTAAAACCTTATTAATTATTGTGGTTTTCATTTAACGTTCGCGAATCAACGGTAATATTTGGGAGAATTGACAATTTGTATTTTAATCCGTTATTTTGTAGTTGTTCTCGGCTATTGGTCTGCGTGCTTGTTTGGCCTGTACTTGTCCAATTTTGACCTACCCGCCTTGACAATACACTTTGTAGAACCCGTATCTCTTGCAAAAACATACAGAATTTGGATTACGCATTATTGCCTGTTTACGCATTATTTTATCATGATTATTCTAGGGTTAGGGCCAATTCTACAATGTTATTCCACGATCGTAAAAAGAGTAGCTTAATTTTAGTTTTTATAAATTTCCTTCAAGAGAAAAAAAGGGTTTCTCCTTACTTTTCAGGAATTTGGTTCACCTATCGTCGTAATTTGACCAGTTGTCGGCAAGGGGCCTGCAACTCGTTTAGGTTGATGCATTTATTATTGTTTTCTAATATACGCCTTGGAATTTGAATGTTCTTGTTTATATTTTATAGATCTATTATATTTTTTTGCTAATAATTTTTTGGTTTCGATTCACATAGTAATGACTTTTCTTTTGAGGTTTTCCTAGGCTTTGCGTTTTTTGCGCCCACTTTTATAGTTTAAGAGTTACACTGCTTTTGGGGTTTTGTCTATATCAACAGACTTATTTTTGGTTAAGAGTTACATCGCATTTCTCTAGGTCAAAATTTGCGGGCCAAAACTGGTGTCTTAAATGCTACAATTTTGACTCATTCTTATGCCTTGGGTGTTGGTTCTTCGCCTTTTTTTGCGTCAATTCTTTCGCGATTATTCCTTTTTGTTTATTTAGGTTTCGAAACAGAATAATACACTATTTCATGTATCTTTGGACTGACTATTTTGCACGGGCCACATACAATTGATTCCTAGAATCCAAGGGTTAGTTATCGAACAAGTTTTATTCAAGGTGAGCGTCACAATTTACTTGAGGTGCCTAAACTAACTTTCGATTATACCACACACAAAAATACAATCAAAAGCGAAGAGATCAAAAGTTTGAGACCAAATAAAATTTTTCTCATTTTTTCAAGGGCAATTTGATCTTATTGGCGGAAACTGGCATTCTTATTATTGTTATTTAATGGACATTTTAGCATAGTAAATTAATCGTTCACATTTAATAACGATTAGCTACCTTTCTCTAGGAAACGAAAAGAGATTACAGTAATATTTAAAGGAGAATTAGCATATTTCCTGCTCTTTGAGTTTGAGTGGAGGCAAACTTGCTTTCTAGCACGCATTGTGCACGTTGGGGTAATGAACTAACCTTATTGTGGCAACTGTGCCTTCTACCAGTACCAAGGGTATCTTTGAATTAATTGGTTAGAGCGTGCATTTATGAGGAAAACAAATGAAATCGCCCAGAAGTCGGGAGGGGGTTTAATCAAATTTTGTCATTTAGCTTTCGTATTTATTGGACTGTATTGGAGTTCGTGGGTTCTTTGTGTCGCTTTTACTTTGGTTAGGATTTATGATGATTGGAAGGTGAGCCCTTTTAAGGCTGTTTTCATGTCATTTTATGACTCTAATATGTTTGGAAATGGTGGGGGTCGGTTTGGTTCACTAGTTATATGTAGGGTTAATGGATATTTTGCCCCTTAGGTACGCGTTTTCACTACACTAGCGCCTGTTCGAAGTTCCTGAAAACGCTAGTTTTATCCTTATCTCCTTTTTTTTAAACCACTCTACTGTCTTTTAATAAAATTAGAAGTATAGATAATTTATTACAAAAGTATTTCTAGGATACAACACAGTGCACCGGGTTAATCAAACTGCATTGCTAATATTGACTTTAAAAGAGAGAAAGCATTTTGATTATGACGGAGAAACACATAAACAAGTCGATCAATTTGCCATTAGTTTTTTGTGAGTTTTTGGAACGCATAGTGAAGTCACGGGCATGACATAGTTCCCAAGAATTAGCATTTTACATAGGGCCACTTAAACTGCATAAATAATTTGTAAAATTAAAAAAAAATAGTATCCGTTTAAAAAAAATTGCGAAGAGAAGAATTTGCTTGGTCTCGTTTAGCGATTTGTAGGGGTTTTCCAAACAGCAGAATTTATTTTTGACCTCAAAAGAATACTCTCAGTTCCCGTTGGCCTGCTTTTATGCTCTTTTTATTTTACTGAAAAAGGATTGTTTTTGATTATTTAAGCTTCTCATCACCGCATGTCTTACGTACAGATTAAAGATCCATTTCTGTCATCCAAGAAAAAATATATAATTTTACTTGTAATTGTTTTCAATGAAGGAAGTTTCTGCCAAATTCTTGTGTTCATATCGTTGCTTCGGAAAATTTGTGACAGATTTTAAGTACACGAACGGATTTAAAAGATTAATAGAATCTGCTTTTGCTGTTAGATTGACAGAAGCTCTTTATTTATAATTTGATTAATAACTATGTTTTTGCATGCTAACTAACCATGCTTCAAATCATTATTACTCTTATATGTGCTTAATTATTACATCACCGCCAACTTTTAGCTACCAAATACGTTGTTCGAGCTAACAAAAAAATCTTGGCTGTAATTGGTGCGACAACTTCATATTTTTGTCAAATATGTACTGTAGGTTGTCTAAATAAACTTTGTTTATTTAACAATAACATCTAATAAGCTGTGGCCCACTCTCAGCTAGTTACATATATTTTTAAAGATTTATGAGGAAACTAAGGTTTATTGGTTACTCAATCTAGTATTTTTTTTCGAACATTTTATTAATAATCGGCAAGGTTTATAGTTCCTATAGTTTAACATGAATTGCGCATGAGTTATTTGACTACCGTCATACCCTTTGCTTGCACAATTTATTATACTTTACTTGTAAAAATATTTTATTTTTAATAGGTTAAATACTTGAGCGATAAAATCTTTTTACCTTTTTTGAATTTAAATGGCGGTATTGATCGATATTCTCTTAGTTTTCTGTATCGGACGGTAACGGTTGTAACTTGGGCGTTCCTTGTGGTGGAGAAATCTTTGAGGAGCATTGGTCAGTTAGATAATATACTTGGGTAGTGGGGTATTTGGTCCTGGTAGTTATGCTATCATTGGCAGGAGGGTTTTGTTGAGCAGATTCCGTTTGGGGGTTTATAAGAGGATATTGTGCTTGATTTGGGATCGTGAAATATGGCGGTCGTGGTTGTCCCTCGTTATAATTGTTTGCAAGAATATTTTCTAATTGGGGGTTGAAGGGTAAATCGATTTCAATTGTAAATAAAGTTTCCACCATTTTCTCTAAGTTTGAACAGAATTCCCTTTGCTTTTGCAATTCTCTGTTGATTTCTGTTTTGTTTTCTTCCAATTGTCTTTTTAAGCTTTCCTGTCTGAGTTTGATTATTTCTTTTTGTGATTTTAAATGGTCCTTTTCATGCTGTAGATTCAGGAGCTTGATTTGTTCGGGTGCCAGTGCTTATTGCACTACTGCAGTGGCAGTTACAACAGTATTGGTCCTGTAGTCTCCCACTTTTCTACCGATTTCTTGCATCTTATTATATAAACCTTGTAATTTTTGAAGCTTATCAAAGTAATCGTATCCTTTGACAAGCCTGGCGTCGCTTACTGATTCCATTTCATTTTGTATTTTAGAAGCCTGTTCCTTGCATTCCATAAATTCAGTCTCGATTATGTTATTTATTTGCTTTGCCACAAGGATCTCATTTATTTCCTTGTTTATTTTTTCCTTGGAAGCGTTAACTTTACTAAGGGATTTGAGTGTGACTTATATCATGTTTTCGATTTTCAATCTCTCTTTTATCATTTTTGCCGCAGCATCTAGGAGTTTCGATCGCCTCAGGAGTAATTGGTCCATAATCATTCCGTTAGCAACTGGATGGCACCAGATTCTTGGGGGAGGGGTCAAACAATTCTTTTTCTGCTTCTAACTTCAGGGTTTTCTATCAAGCCGGAATTCAGCTTATCTGCAAAAGGTTAACTATTAATATCCTTCTACCTTTACAGATAACCCTTATTAGTGTCGTATCCAAACACTATTGTTTTAAGGATTTTTTGCGTGTTTATCCTACTAAATTTCGTATCAACATTATTTTATGAGTTTTTAAGTACTTGTGCTCTAGACGTTCTTCCACTTATCTGGTTCTTTAACCATTCTACCAGATTTTGTGATAACTTCCTCTTCACCTTCTTGTGTTTTATTCTTTTTAGACTTTCCCATTGAGATTAGGTCAGACTTCTTTTATTGCTTCAATAGGAATTTTTGACCTTTTAATTTAGCTTCTTTCACATGGGCCGCAGCCGAATTTAGTTTTCGTTTTTGTGTGTCTCGTGGTTCCTCCGGAACTGATCCGTCATCTGATTCAGTAAAACTGGTCTCTGAAGATTCATCATTAGGGCTTTAAGGGGTGTTCCTTTGCAATTTTGTAGTATCACCTGCCCTTGCTTCATATATTTCGTCTCCTCTGGAGGTAGAGAGATTATTCTCCGGTACCTCATGTCGAATTCTCAACTCAGGAGAGTTAAAAGATTCCTGAGAACCTTGGGAAGTGTCAAATGATTGTGCAGGGTGTCTCACTTGTTTAAATGCCATATCTTCAGGGGGTGGGGCATTTTCTGTGCCATGGTTTCTCTCCAGGAGGACCATTCCTTGGGCTTGACTTTGGATACTATTATGTCATGGTATTGTCCTGGGTTTACATCATCAGAGATTTCTTTAGTCCATGGTAATGTATTTTGCCTTTTTTTTAAAGGAAACTTGATTGTGTCCATAGCTTGTCTTAATTTTTTTTGTTTTTGTCCTTGGGTGGAGTTTTCTTTATCTTGACACCAGAGGTTTCCATAGCTCTATTTAATTCATCCTGTAATGATAAGGGTCTCTCTATTGGAATGGCGGGTGATACCATATCATCCGGAAATCTTTTGGGGGGACAAAAAGTAGAAATTCTATCAGGAAAAAATTGGGTTTTTGGGGATGGCGTATAGTCTAATTCTTCTGAGCTTTTTGACGATGAACTTTATGGACTTTTAGGTGTTTTTATTTCTACTGGTATTAGGGATTTTCTTTTGGGAACAACTAGATTTTTCATAGCTAAGAATACTTCGAAATTTTCATCATCACTGTCATTTTAAAAATAGTCTTGTTTGAAATTAAAAGGTTTTAATTCTACCAGCCTCGACCGGGTTGGCTGGTTTTCCGCATCTTTTTCTACCGATTCGTCAGATGCAAGTTGCGATGCCCATTTTTCCGGAAATTTAGCTCTTTTTATTCGACTACCGTGTGCCTTGTAGGTTCTTCCAGTATTAGGGTTTATCATTGTAAAAGTAAATCCGTTGTCATATTTTTTTATTATTCTATACGGTCCAGAGTATCTATTGGAGAGTTTTTTGCCTTCAGTTTTAGCTTCATTCTTTAGGTAGACGCGATATCCTATTTCAAAATGTATTTGTCCCTTGACATGGGGGAGGTCATTCTGCTCTTGATTCGTTTTAAATTTTTCTAGTTCCTGCCTAACTATCTTGTAAGTTTTTCTCATTCTGTTTATGAATTCCTGTTTATAGTCCTCAGCATTATTGTAATACTGTCTGGATTCTATAATTTCCTCATACGGTATTTTGAAATCGCGGCCAAATAAAAGATAAAAAGGACTTTCTTTAATCACTTCCGAAAAAGTGGTATTGATCACGCTGGTTAAGTATGGTAAAAATTGGTCCCAGTCATTTCTACTGTCTTTTGTGTAATTACTCAAGACATTTCAGAATATTTTATGGCGATTTTCTATTTTGCCATTTGCTTTTGGGTGGTAAGGGGATGTCACTAGTTTATTTATATCTAGAAAACTGATTAAGTCCTTGGTAAGTTTGGAAACAAAATTACTTCCATTGTCACTCAATACCGTGGTTGGAATGCCAAAATTCAAACAAATTTTGCTGATGCTTTGCTTGTGGCATACACGCTTTGATTTTTTAATGCTTTAGCGAACGTAAATCCAGTAAAATAATCGATTACACCAAGCACACACGTGTGTCCTCTGTTAGAAATAGGTAAACCTCCGCTGGTTCCATACAAATCAAAAAAATAATATCGAAAGGGTATTTTACTGTTGGGATCCTTCCCATGGGGGGGGGCATAGGTTTGGGGATTCTTTCTCAAATTACATGATTCGCAATTACTTATGAATTCTTTGAGTTTAGTTAACTCTGAGGGAATGAAGAAATGTTGTTTTAATCGGTTGAAGATTTTCGTGATTCCCAAGTGTCCGCCTGTATACGAATGAAAGAATTTGAAGGCAGGTACTATTAAATTTTGGGGTAGAAGAGGGATTATTGAAGCTTGGTTTCTATTAGTATCGTCTGTTACTATTCTTCAGAGGATTTCTTTGTGTAAATCGTAATAAAAATTGTTTATTTCTGTTCTTAGGGCTTTGAATTTTACGGACAGCTTATCACAACTCACAAAATAATTAATGAGGGCCAAACACATCTCATCCTTAATTTGGTTTCTTTTTATATTTGCCAGCAATAAAGGGAAATGATCAATCTTGTTTCCTCCTATCTGAATTTTAGGTTTATTCTATTTATGCTTTCGTTTACTGGGGTTGATGGCATTTATTTCTTTGTTTTCATTATCCGAGGAGTTATTTTCGGGGTATCTACACAAGTAATCACGGGGAGCATTTTTTTACCCGTCAAATGTTCAAATTCGTAATCCAGATCTTGGATTTTCATTATCCATTTGGCTAAAATTCCCGTTGGATTTTTGAATGTGCTTAGGTACTACAAGCTTTTATGGTCCGAACACAGCTTAAATTTTTGACCCACTAAATAATGTTTTAAATTTTTCCAAGTGGTAAATTATAGATAGTAGCTCTAATTGTTTTGCAGAATAACTGCTTTCGGCTTTCGATAAAGTTCTACTTGAATAGCATGACTTTCTCTATATACTTAGGGGGCCTCTGTAGGGGGTGGTTTTCTATGGGGATTATTTGTGAAAGGATTGCACCGATGCCCAGAGCCGAGGCGTCAGTGGTGACCACAAATTGTCCTTTTTCGAAATCAGGTAATGCCAATATCGGTTCAGAAGTAAGTGCCTTCTTGAGATTGTCTAACGAAGTTTGAGCTTCCTGGGTCCAGGTAATATTTCGGGGATTCCCTTTAGTTAGATGTGTAAGAGGTTTTGCAATTTGGGCGTAGTTACGTATGAATTTTCTAAAATAACTAGTCAAACAAAGAATTGCTCGCAATTGTTTTATAGTTGTTGGGGGTTGGAGATTTTCTATGATTTTATCTTGTCACGGTCTGGTGATATTTGACCTTGGGTCACTATCAGTCCCAAAAATTTTATTTTAGGTTGAAGTAAATTTACTTTTTCAGGTCTACATTTTAGATTACCTTCCCTGAATTTTTCAAAAACTTGCTAATGTGGCTAAATGATCCTCCGGGTTTTCTCCCACGCAAATTAAATCATCCACAAAATGAATGATATTCTTTGCGCCTCGCAATAAGTTTAGCAAAGGTCTACATAATGCGCTTGAACTAGTCTCAAGTCCTAAGGGTACTCTCAAACACTCATACGAACCACATTCAGTCGTACAAAATGTCATTTTATAAACGTCATTATCTGCTATCTTGACTTGGTGATACCCTTGTGTGAAATCTAGGGAGATAAAAATTTTATTTTTGTTTGAGATGGAGTCCAGGATTTCGTCAATTCGGGGCAGGGAAAATTTATCACTAACTTTTTGCTTATTTACGGTTCTATAGTCCACTACAAGCCTAAGGTCCTTGTTCTTTTTTGGTACTATTGTAACAGGGGCCAAATACAGGCTTATACTTCGGCGTATTATATTATTTCTCTCTAATTCACGGATTTTGTTTTTCAACCAATCTCTATAAGGATGGGGAATGCGATAGGGCTGTTTGGCCACAGGCAATCCTGTAGTTTGGATAGAATGTTCATAGAACGGTATCAGTCCAATGTCTTCTTCACACGTAGAAAATATATCTCTAAAGTTCCAGAGTAATTCGTAAAATTTTTCTCTTAACTCCACATCTTAGATGTGACCTAATTTAAATTTTTCCAAAAATTGGAATCTTGTTAGTGGGTATCTATCGCCTGGGTTAGTTATGCTAATACTATTAACTAGGTTCATTTTAGAATCTTTCCACCTGTATAGATCGCACTCAGAAATGGCTTGTATTTCAACGAGAGATGTTCCCTTTTTTACTGTGATTGTATCAGTTTGGTGGGTATTTGTTAACGGAATAAAACCTTCCCCTTTTTCATATAATATGATTTGTTCTTCACAAAACAGATTCATGCAAACCAAATTTCGGAGTTATCAATTACGGGTGTGACCATTTCTGAGATCTGAACTATTTGCATTGCTTTTGGGGGAGTCTTTGTCTTACGCATTGCAAATCCATAATACTTTTCTTCCGATTTATTTTCTATTTAGTTAAGATTGGCGTTTGGTTGCGTCAAATCTTCCACTAGTGGGGTTTGATGCAAAGGGACCACATTGAGATTTATTACCTCATCCCATAACTTTGCTATTTTATTAATTTCTGCTTGCCTTTACTCCTGCATTTTCCCTATCTTTGCCTTTACTGATTCAATCCACTTGCCGCTGGATTTTCTCCTACAGGACGAGAAATGCGGTACAAAAGATTCTATTCACTGTTGCTTCTCATTTCTCCACACGTCGGAGAATAGGATCGGATGGATATACGAGTCTGTCATTGGCTACATCTAATAACGCTTTACATGGTTTTAGAAAGTTGTCACCGATTATAGCGTCGTATGGAAATATCTTCCATTTTATGAGGTTGGTGGGAAAGATCCTATTATCTTTTGTCACATCTAGGTGTATTAAGCCTGTTTTTCCAATCTATGCCCTGTGACACTAGTTAAACTGGGACTACTGAACTTTTTCCTTCGCTTGATATACGCTGGTAATTTATTGAACATATTTTAGCTTATTATATTAACTGTCGCGCCGAAATCCACCAATGCTTTAAATGAATATTTGCTACGCCAAAATCATTAAATATCGGTAACATGTTATTATTATCACTAAAAGACGGTACCATTATTTGACAGGACCTATAAAAAATTCTTACTCCCTTTATGGTCCTTTATACTCTTCTAGGGGGCCTGATTTTTTTCCTTTGCATTAATTTGATATGTTGGTGTTTGACCTTGGGGTTCGGTGGGAACTTCCGTAGCAAGCTGATTGACATTTGATTGTCTTGATTGCCAAGTATTATTACGCGGGTTGGAATTTCTTGTGCTGACGGTTCGCGGCATTTGTTCATTTTGTACCGACGAAAAAATTTCCGACGGGAAAAAATATCCTCTGTTGTTACTCGTATTCCTATTAAATCTAGTTGGATACACTGTTCTTGAATTAAACTGGTATATGTTTTGCCGAGCATTTGGGTTGGGAAAGCGATAATTATTTTGTCTATTGGGGGGAGGGTTTGCATACTCCAATCCCTGTTGCTAGAGGTTGCGGAATAATGGTAGGGGTGGGGGGTTACTCTTATAACTTCCTGACCCATTAGCATTTGAGTTTGTTCTCCCATACAAACGGTTGTTATAACTGGGGGTTGTTGGTGCATATCTGTTTCTAGTAGGGCATTCCCTGGCAATATGCCCTGGTCGATTACATGCGTAGCATATAATTGGGGGGTTATTTACATAGTTTGTCGTTTTCGTGGGTACGAAACGTACAGTTCTCTATCTGTTAGGAGTTGAAGGCCTACTTCGATTTGGTTTTGGGAAATTATCTGTTGAGAAAAACGCGGTTGAAACTTATCGTGATCGTCCCAGCGTTGATTTTCCTAAGTTATTTATTCTTGACATATTGTGGTTAGACAAAGTTGTTACAATGTCTACAATTCATTCAACTTCTTTTACTGCTAAGTCTATTGTATGAATTTTTTTTGATATTATTATTCATTATAGTTTGGGGCTCAGTCGATGTAAGAAAGCGTTTAGCACAATTTTATCATATAAGCTACCAGATTCTTTCCCATATTTTGCTTCTATTGATATCATTACGTTATGTGGGCATTCCCTGACATTTTGTGTTTCGTCAAAACATACTGTCCTGTCCTTTATTTTGCGTGTTGAACTGGTTTCAACAATCTCTCTCGGAACGCTTTTAGCAAATTCTCTATGGAGTTTATTGGGAGGTTATTATCTTCCCCTATGGTGTTCTTTATTTGTTTTAAAAATGTTAACGCTTGCCCTTTTAGTCTCATTAACAGAATGCCCACCAATGATTTTAAGTCCGTTTGGGTTACTTCTACGAATTGGTTTAATTGTATACTAAATTCATCTACGTCTGAATCTCCATTGTACGAGGGAAGAGATTTTGAAATTTCCACTGTTTTAGCAATGAGTTTTTGTTTTAACAATTGTTCGCTTGGATCTAACGACATATTAGTAATTATTTGAAAAATACTATAAACTCGGCACTTAGGTTTTTTTACAGTACTTACATTTGACACTTTCAAATTTCACTTAGCTTATGAGGAAATTCTACTTCTTATCTTTTTCTTAGGGGTGTTCTATTTGTTTTTAGCTTAAGGGATCTTAGGTGTAACAAAATATGGCACTTTCTCTATGCGTAGTATTTCTCAATAAATTATATATGTATCACCTTTTTCTAAAGGAAAATTTTGTCCTTGTGCTTTTCTCCGTTAAACAGAGCCGCACAAATTCAAGTGGGTGGATTTTATTTGTTGTTGTGGTGAGGGGTATTTCGCTTGGATATTAGGTGATCTTATACCATAGTTTGAGGGGGAATTTTATGTGACGGGGGATTAAAGCAGTGGATCAAGTGGGGAGCATATGTCACTGACCATTACTTAGTCAAAATCAGATTATATAGATTCAGATTCCTTAGGGAGCGGATGGAGACACAAGGACTAGTTATTCTGAGAAATACTAACATGAAGAGATAAAAATTAGAAAGTAATGTATTTTTTTTTACTCACATTTGCGATACAAGGCTCGATCAGGAATGTCACATAAACTGCACTTCAATTTACTGGTGTGGGCACTATGGTAAATTGCACACTGAGAGATAGATTCTAACACGGGTCTATTTAAATCTTCGAGTTCAAAGTTTGGTTTAAGCATAGTAAAAGGCTCACATAACACTTTCAAAAATTGTTAAATGGCTGATAATAGGTTCACTCAAAACTCACATATGTCTGGTCAAGAACTATCAAAAAACTCCTCTAGACTCCTATAGACTCTACTAGACTGTATTAGACTGGATCGAAACTGCCAAATCTTAACTAACTATACTATCCAAATTTCGCCAGAGGTTACGTTAAGGCGTTGCTAAAAGTATGTTATCCGTATTCCCATTGGACCGGGAATACACCAATTGGCTACTTCAACTTTCACACAATTTATAGCTATGAGATTTGCATTTTGGAATTTTTGGGACAATACGACTTGATTACATTGGAATTCCTAACCTAAGCTTAGTTTTAGAATAATATAACTACATTATACGAAAATACTTTGTATTTCTCGTGGCTATTGTTGTGTGACAATACAACTTGATTAAGTTGAAATACCTACTCTAAACTTAGTTTCAGAATAATATAGCTTGATTACACGAAAATACATTGTATTTCTCGTGGCTATTGTTGTGTGACAATACAACTTGATTATATTGAAATGCCTACCCTAAACTTAGTTTTAGAATAATATGGCTAAGTTTAAATATTTTTTATTTCTCGTGGCTATTGTTGTGGGAAAAATTATACAAAGTTTATATGGTTAAGATACATTTGTTTACTACTTTTTAAATTGCAAGATCAAGCCTTATTCGATCTGTGGGTTACTTTGATTTTTAGGTTCATATTTTAAGTAGTTCTATTTTACATGGGTAACTTTAACTTGAAAGGTTTGAGGTTTTTGAATTTCGATCCCGTTACATGTCCCTAAATACTATATTCTTACCATAAAAAAATGCACTACCCGTCCCCCTCCTAATGAGGAAAAATTTAGCTAAAGCCTATGTACAAGGTCGGGGAATAGGTGATTTAAACAGAAGTGACCCCAAAAATATTATTCATAAGAAAATTTCCATTACAGCTTAAAGTACGAATTTGATTATTTGACTCATATTGTTTTCTTGTCAAGTTTTATATTATTTTCGGACTTATTTACCACGAACTGTTGGTTAATAATGCCAAATAATGTTAGTGTGAAAAAAAAGAATAAGTAACTTTTACATGATTTGCAGCTTATATCTATCATGTCCAGGCATTAGCTGGGCTGATATAAAAATGAGACTGCAATAAGTACGATATTTGAAATATGGATGGCCGCAGGGTTGGTGCGAGGGGTGGGGGGTTAATCGTTGACTATATAGTAATTATGAGGTAACAAAACAAAGGAAAGCATAGTAGAAACAAACAATGAAAAACATGCATGGGTAAAGGGGGTATTTTCCGCTGGGGGGGGGGGTATTTTCTGATAGTATTTTCCACGGGGGTACTTTCCGCGGAGGTATTTTCAGCGGGAGACATTATTTTAAAGTGGTATTTTTGTGAGGGGGAGGGGTACTTTCCGGTTTTTTCCGCGGGGGGATTTTCTGGCGGATGAACACTCAAAACCGTAGAATCAGCATGAAAAAAAATGTGTCAATTGTAGTCGAAATTCCCTTTTAATTTAAGTTTAAATTTACTTGTTTAATTTAGTTCCTGTTTGTTTTAAGTATTAATGTTGCCCTATATTTATAAGTAGAATTTTGTCTATTTAAATTACATATCTAGAAACCGCAAACAACATTTGTTTTAAATATTATTAAGCCTAATATTATATTAGGCTTGATTTACTACGTGGATCCAAGCCCTACTTAAGCCTGAAACCGAAGCTAAAACCAATTTTGGCTCCCGAATTTTCGCGACGAATTCCATTTTGTTTTTCCCCGGAAATTCCCCGAATCTTGAAGACTTGTCCCCAAAAACTCCCCGAGTTTTCAAGGCTTGTCCCTGAATTTTAAGATTCGATAGTGGAAGCCCTGGTTTTGTTATGGTTTGAGTGAATGAATGTTTTTCTTTTATTTCTCAGTTATTTGCTAGTATCCGTCGATGGCGGTTCAATTTTGAATTTCTTTGCAAATAACGGATATTGGTGAATGACTCGCTTTTATTGTTGTTAGGTATTTTGTTTTAATATTTACAATTTTTGGCTTTTATTGAATTTTATTCATCTTTTAATTTTTGTTTTGTTTTCATTGTTTTTTTTCACATTCACATTGACTTTCCGCGTTTTATTTTGTTGGTTTTTTCTTCAGCACTCTTATTGATTATATCTTTTCGTTTCGCCCTGAAGAAGAAAGGCATTTGTCCCCTCAAAATATTCGCTTTGTTGTGTCTTGTCAGTATTTTCATTTGGCCTTTAAAAACCCCATTTTTGCTCGTTTTCCTTGCTTTATGTTATGTGATACCAATGTGGTTTAAGAAATTATCTTCATGACAAAATGCATGTAAACTAATTTTTGATGCGTTTAAAAATATTGGTACCCCCTCCCTGAACCAAAATCCTGGCTTCGGCCTTGATACCACCCATCTGTTGAACACTGGTTCGGTTTTTCAAAATATTTTATTAATTTTTTTTGTATCTCAAAATTAATTTGGATACTATTTAATTCCTTAAAACAATATCAACAAATTTTTTGATAAGAGATGGTATTATATGTTCAAACTCTCCATTTCGCAAATCTTTTGAGACACAAGTTTAGTTACAAAATACAAAAGTGAAAAACACAAAGTGGAAAACACGAAAATTTGCTAATGTTCAATCCACATCTTTCAAGGGATTCGTGCATTAACTATATTTAAAGATTTAACTGTTTTGCTCATCAAAATGTTTTGATTTATTACAAATTTCTTAATTTTGTCTTATCAAGCAATGCTGTAGCTTATAGTTGATGGCAATTTATAATACAAGTAAATAGAAACAACAGAGACTCGCAGTTTGAAATAATTAACACAGTTATTGTATGTGCTTTGGGGCTCTGCTCGCTAAACATGAGGCATGCATCAAACAATTAGCTCTGGAAATTGCAGCCCCAATAACAGTGACAAACCTATTTCATAGAGGGTTGTTTTCTAAGAAAACGAGGGAAAGGGATCCATTTTAAAGCTATAAGCAAACTGACAATACATTCACTGCCAACAGAACCATTGCAAACACGGTAAATCATTGCAACACTGCCATCTTCAACAGAGCAGCTATGAGTTAAAACTAGAATGAGACAGGAACTAACAAATTAAGCACTAATAAATAAACATTACACTACTAAATAAGCAAAACTAAAAACATCATAAACAAAAACAAATACTGAATTATATCATTATGATCCACCCAAACGTCTTCGTGCTATTAGCTATTATGAAAATTATAATCGACACAAACATATGTAGCAGGGTAAATAGAAAATTATATATATTGCTATAGTATCAGAATGACGTAAGTGTTAAGGGGGAGGAGGGGGGGGCAAAAAGAAAAGTCTCAGAAATCCTTGACACCTGCCCTCTTGAAACACAACTATTGTTGATCAAATTTACCAAAATGCATTAAAATGGAGCGTACATCATTTTAAACATCAAAAACCATGAAACCTACATAATCCGATCTAAAAAAAATCTTATCTCAGCATAACCTATTCTCATCACAAACTGTCAGTACTAAGCTTAAGAAAAAATTAAATATTTCGGTGGGTGCCTTCCAGGTCTTCCAGGTCTTTATTTTTCTATTAGTTTTTTGGGGTATTTTTGTAGAGCACTTGTATATGTGCTCGTAAACATATTCTCTGCTGATCATTAATTCACAGATTTCAAGAAAAAAAATTCAAAATGTCATGAACTAGCTCCTTTTTGCGTCGTAGAGTTTGTGATCAGGTCCAAGTCAGTGGGAGATCCAGAGGGGGGCGCCCCCTAACGTAGTCTAAAGTAGTGTAATTTACTTAAATAACGCAAGTTTGCATTAATTAAACTTGGTCCTAAAGCAAGTTTATCAGATCCACCCCCTAAAAAAATCCTGGATCCACTCCTGGTCCAAGTGTGATCAGTTAAAATATTGCTTTACTGAGCAATCGTCCTTGCATATCTTGGCAATATCACCGTTGGGGTTTTTTTGTGGGGTTTTTCAAACAATCGCTATACATCTGTATTGTTTTTTTACCTGCTCAATGAGAAGCATGAAACACATTACTACAAAAGTCAAACTCGTATGAAATCTTCAGGCCGCGTGGTTTTTTTGTGCTTTTTTAAACCAGAGGTCTGGGAACGGAAAGCTATGGAAATCACGGAAAGCTACAGCCTCTCTAATTCAGTGTCAAGGAATGGTGGGAAAGAACTGGGGATCGCTTGACTCAAAATAAGATCATTTATTTATATAAGACGGTAATTAGACCGATTTTGTCATATGGAATAGTTGCTTGGGTCAATTCAACTCGAATTGCGAGCCACATAACCCCCTTAATAAGGGTGCAAAGACTATTATGCTCAATCATTACATCAGCATGTGATAGAACCGCTACGGCATCAATGAAGCTTTTCTTGGGACTTCTGTCTGTAGAAAATTTTCTGGAGGAAGAAACAGTAAAAAGTGCTGTCAAACTACAGATAAACTGTCAATGGATCAAAAGACAGTAGATACGAAATGGGAAAAGTAAAGACCATGCTCATTGTACATCTATAGCTCATTGCTTAAGTGCAAGGAGCTGCATATGCCTAAAGATAACACTATCCCAACAATAAGACCAGAGGTAATTCCAAATTGTCATGAAGGACAGAAAGGAAGTGGAGTAGGAGATAGAGCTGCTCCACCAAAATGACGCGATAATATGTTGTACTAATATGTCGTACAGACTGTTACGTCTGTTCCATCAGACGCAGTCTGATGGAAAATTGGGGACAGGAGCAATAATATATCAGAACACTCCTGATATGGACAAGGAGGGAATCAGTTATCACCTGGGAAAATTTGCTACAACTTTTCAGGCTGAAATAATTGGAATGAAACGCACATCTGGAAGACTGTTGGAATTGTTGAAAATACAGGAAACGATAAATGTATCTTAACTGACAATTAAGCATGCCTAAAGGAACTTCAGAATGTAAAGAGCCGGTGAAATAGAGAATTGGAATGCTACGAAGCCCTAAATAGTTTGGCATCCAAAGGAAACCAAATAACCGTGACGTGGGTCCCAGGACACTCTGGAATAAAGGGTAATGAGATGGCAGATGAAGCCACTAAGGATAAGGACATTACAGAGATATGGACCTTTCATCCCAATATCTGACAGTGGCTGAGAGGCGGCAGTGAGGGGTTGGAGCAATGAGAGAGTGGGGCAAACTTGGCATAGGAAAGTGGGATGTAAGGAAACGAAGTAATTATTCCCGAAGTTCAACCCCACCCTGACTAAAAATTTTCTACGACTGAGAAGGTCACAGATTAGAATGGTTACAGAAGTCATAACATGAATTGGAAATTTGGGAAAACATCTTTCCCCTGTAGGGAGGGATGAAACCCCATTATGCCAAAAATGCAAGATGGCCACTGTGGAAACAAGAAGGTATCTGATAGAAGAATGTCCAGCTAGGATTAGACACCAGCTTAAAATTTTTCATAATGTAATTGTTAAGCTAGAGGACATAGTAAGAGAAAGAGAAGTCCGACAGCTGGCAAGGTATATGGTAAGCGTGGTGAGGCCGAGCAAATCATTGCTCCCCCCCCCACCAACCATAAATAGAGCACAGTTTTTGGGGTGCAGAGCCAATGGGCCTTGAAGGCCTGAGCCTCGACCCACTGATAGTGGGTCCATCCCTCCTAACAATAATAATAGTAGAAATGCTTATTTACATACTAAACTAACAAGATCATTGACCTTCCAATCACAGAGCTAGAAATACTAACGAGAGTGACGCAACACGCTCAGTGAATACAACCGGGGACAGGATCATTGACCTCCAATGAATTTGCCCTGAATTTATGTAACAGGATGTTGTCGAAATAAAAACAATGTGGGATGTGGGCGATATAAAATATTTTTTTGACAATGGAGTATGCTAAAAAGTTGAAAGAAATAGAGCCATTGGTGTCAAGATGACATTGTGAATTAACCTAGCTTTACTTCTCAACTGTGTTCTGTAAAATGCTCAAGTACCATTTAAGCAGCGTTTTCAATGTAAAAAGTTGATACTAATAAAGATGCAGATGCCAAGAAAAGAATTTTAATAAAGAAATCCTTAGAAAAATCCTTAGAAATCCTTAGAAATCAACTAGTGAGACGATTATGAGTATGAACCATCAAGGACTGCAACCATCAAGGACCTCAACCTCCAAAGTCCCCTCTCCCCAACCTCCAAGGAGCCCCCCTCCCTTCCAACTTTTTTTGTCACCCATCAGAACTAAAAATATAGGCTAAAAATAATCCCGTAAAATCTGAAAATGTGTAAAAAAAAAGTTATAAGAATGTCATTTATGACCGCATATTCCGGTACATAGACAAGCAGGTGCTTTGAACATCAAATACTGTTAATTTTTACCTAACATTATAAAATATTCAATTTAGAATTATAACACTTTTTTTAAAAAGTCCCCCGTGGCCTAAAATGTTTCCTCATTATGAATTTTCTATTAACTAACCTTAGTGCTTCAGCTATCCATGCGAACATTCACCAATAAAATCCATATTAAAATAAATTACCGTCACTATAAAAATTAAGACAAAACGAAAACATCTATTTTCATAGACATTTTTGACTGATATGTTAAATTAAATGTCTACTAGCTAGATACAGTTTGCGAACGTTCATAAAACGTTGAATAGTTTATTGCTCCTAAGTTGCGCGCTTGAGACACATAAATTAAAAATAGAAAAGGTTTTTCAGCTAAAGTAGGGAACAAGTTTAAAACTTAAAATAAATATAATTACTCTCTGTTTTTTAAAACTTCTGGCTGTTTTCGAATCATACCCTGCCCTACCCGAGATATAATTTGAGGTATCGGCCCCTCAAAATCCTGATTAATTGTATTTAAAACATGTAAATAAATAACACTATTTAAGCTATAGTACATATGGATTGCAAAAACATGAAAACAGGAGGGGGGCATGGAAACTTCAGATAAATTTAGTAAATGTATTTAGTGATTTAATGAGTTTAGGGTTATAAATAATACCTAAAAAGACATATTTTTCGCCTCATGTGAATTTGGGGTAACGAGATGACTTCTTTATTTGAATATTCTCGTTTACATGATTGATTTGAAGCCTATTTTCATCTTTCTTTCGACTCAGGTTTTATTCAAATAATAATGGTAGCTAAGCACAGTTACAAACACGATTCATCTGCAAACACTCCTGCTACAACATTTAAATAAAGCAACAATATAAAAATGAGTTTATATACTCTCACTTTGTAACCACTAACTGTTTGATTACACATCAAACCAAACAGAGATAAATATTTTTATTTTTCCAAAAGTATTGGATTCTTAAGACTTTACAGTTTTATGAAATGTAATTAAACAAAAAGAAAAGGTTTATCAGCTAAAGTAAGGAACAATTTTAAAACTTAAAATAAATATAATTACTCTATATTTTTTAAAACTTCTGGCTGTTTTCTGAATCATACCCGGCCCTACCCGAGATATAATTTGAGGTATCGACCCCTTAAAGCCCTGATTAATTGCATTTAAAACATGTAAATAAATAACAATATTTAAGGTATAGTACAAATGGATTTCAAAAAAAAATATGAAAGAGGGGGAGGACAAGGAAATATCAGACAAATTTAGTAACTGTATTTAGTGATTTAATGAGAATATTTTTGTTTACACGATTGATTTTTAGCCTATTTTTATCATTGTTTCGACTCTGATTTTATTCAAATAGTAATGATAGCTAAGCCCAGTTACAAACACGATTTATCTGCAAACAACACTACTACAACATTTAAATAAAGCAACAATATAAAAATGCTTTTACCTACTCCCACTTTGTAACCACTAACTGTTTGATTACGCATCAAATCCAAACAGAGATAATTTTTTTACGTTACCAAAAGTATTGGATTCTTAAGACTTTACAGTTTTATGAAATGTAATTAAACAAATAGAAAAGGTTTTTCGGCTAAATTAAGGAACAAGTTTAAGACTTAAAATAAACATAATTACTCTCTATTTTTACAAAAGTTCTGGCTGTTTTCCAAATCATACCCGGGCCCTACTCGAGATATAACTTGAGGGATCGGCCCCATAAAATCCTGGTTAATTTGAATTCACCTCTTGGATACACAATACGAAAATTTCATTCCAAGTTTTCTCAATTCTGAGTTATCTCAAAGAAGTGAAGAAAAGTTCAAGTTCTCTTCCGAGTATAAAAAGTTTCACTTTAATTCTGAGTTTTCTCAAAGAAGTGAAGAAAAGTTTAAGTTCTCTTCCGAAGATGAAAAGTTCCACTTTAATTCTGAGTTTTCTCAATAAAGTGAAGAAAAGTTCAAGTTCTCTTCTGAATTTTCTCTAAGAAAAAAAAAGAAAAAAGCTGTACTATGATTGTGAATATTCGCCATGATGATAACGAGTTTCGCTTTAATTCTGAGTTTTCTCAAATAAGTGAAAAAAGTTCAAGTTCTCTTCTGAAGATAAAAGTTCCACTTTAATTCTGAGTTTTCTCAACAAGTGAAGAAAAGTTCAAGTTCTCTTCTGAACTTTCACGAAGAAAAAACAAGTTAAAGATCAATTCTAATTTTTTCAGGAGAAAATAAAAAGGTTCCACTTCAGTTCTGATTTTACGCAAGGAGGTTAAAAAAATTTAAAGTTCTGTTCTAAATTTCTCATACCAATAAATAATATTTATATTTTGATTGCGAATATTCGATCTTTATATAATTAGTTCAACTTTATTTCATATTTTTCTAAACGAAGTGAATAAGATCTTAATTTCTCCTCTGAAAATATCTATATGAAAAGAAGAACGCTACAGTTAAATTCTAATTTTCTCTAAAGAAAATAAAAAAAAAGCTTCCACTTATGTTCTGATATTTCTCAGAGGTGAAAAAAATTTAAATATACGTTCTAAATTTTTATGTTGAAGATATAAAAAGTCATACTTTGATTGCGAATAATCTCCATCTAGATAAAATGTTCCACTTTAGATCTGAGTTTTCTCAATGAAGGATAGAAAATTTCAAGTTCTCTTCTTAAAAATTTTTCAATGAAAAAAGTTAAGTATCAATTCAAATTTTTTGAAAAATACAAGGGTTCCTTTTTTAATTTCTGAATTTTCTCAAAAAAGAAGTTTCAGATCAATTCTAATTTTTTTCGACGAAAATAAAAATGTTCCACTTCAGTTCTGATTTTTCACAAAGAGGTGAAAAAAATTTAAAGTTCTGTTCTAAATTTCTCGTAAAAGATAGAAAAAAGTAATTCTTTTCTTGCGAATAATCGCCATTAAAATAAATATTTCCAATTTAATTATAATATTAAAAAGATAGAAGAAAAAATTTAACTTAAAATTCTAATTTTTTCCAAAAAAAAAAATAAAAAAAAGCTTCCACTTAAGCTATAATTTTTATAAGAGGTGAAAAAAAATTTAAAGTTCTGTTCTAAATTTTTCTGTTGTAGATAGAAAAAAAGTCATACTTTGATTGTGAATATTATTAATCAAGAAAAAAAGTTCCACTTTAAATATGAGTTTTCGCAATGAAGGAATGAAAATTTCAATTTCTCTTCTTAAAAAATTCTCAATGAAAACAGTTACAGATTAATTATAAAATTTTAAAAAATAAAATGGTTCCTCTTTTCATTTCTAAATTTTCTCAAAAAAAAAGTTACAGATAAATTCTAATTTTCTTCAATGAAAATAAAAATACTTCAGTTCTGATTTTTCTCAAAGAGGAGAAAAAAATTTAAAGTTCTGTTCTAAATTTCTCGCAAAAAGATAGAAAAAAAATTATACTTGATTTCGAATATTCGCTATGCAGATAAAGAGTTACACTTTGATTCTAAGATTTATCAATGAAAAGATAAAAGTTAAAGATCAATTCTAATTTTTTCCGAAGAAAATGAAAAGGTTCCATTTAAGTTCTGATTTTTATCAGAGGTGAAAAAAATTTAATGTTTTGTTCTAAATTTCTCGTAAAAGACAGAAAATAGTTATACTTTGATTGCTAATATTCGATATTAATATAAATAGTTCAACTTTAATTAAGAGTTTTCTAAAAGAAGGGAATAAAATTTCAAGTTCTCTTCTTAAAATATCTAAATTAAAAGAAAAACGCTACCGTTAAATTCTAATTTTCTCCGAAGAAAATAAAAAAAAGATTCCACTTAAGTTCTGATTTTTCTCAGAGGTGAAATAAATTTAAATATATGTTCTAAATTTTTATGTTGAAGATATAAAAAGTCATACTTTGATTGTGAATAATCTAATTAAAGATAAACTTTTCCACTTTGAATCTGAGTTTTGTCACTGAAGGAGAGAAAAGTTGAGGTTCTTTTCTTAAAAATTTCTCAATGAAAATATCTAAGGATAAATTCAAATTTTTTGAAAAGTTCAAGTTTTTCTCTTTAAATTTCTGAATTTTCTCAAAAAAGAAGTTACAGATCAATTCTAATTTTTTCCACGAAAATAAAAATTTTCAACTTCAGTTCTGATTTTTCACAAAGAGGTGAAAAAAAATTAAAGTTCTGTTCTAAATTTCTTTTTAAATGTATAAAAAAGTAATTATTTTCTTGCGAATAATTGCCATTAAAATAAATATTTCCAATTTAATTATAATATTTATCAGATAAGAACAAATTTACCTTAAAATTCTAATTTTTTCCAAAAAAAAAATAAAAAAAAGCCTCCAATAAAGCTCTAATTTTTCTCAGAGGTGAAAAAAAATTTAAAGTTCTGTTCTAAATTTTTCTGTTGAAGATAGAAAAAAGTCATACTTTGATTGTGAATATTCTTCATCAAGAAAAAAAGTTCCACTTTAAATATGAGTTTTCGCAATGAAGGAAAGAAAATTTCAAGTTCTCTTCTTAAAAATTTCTCAATGAAAACAGTTACCGATTAATTCTAAATTTTTCAAAAATAAAATGGTTCCTCTTTTCATTTCTAAATTTTCTCAAAAAACAAGTTACAGATAAATTCTAATTTTCTTCAATGAAAATAAAAATACTTCAGTTCTGATTTTTCACAAAGAGGAGAAAAAAATTTAAAGTTCTGTTCTAAATTTCTCGCAAAAAGAAAAAATTTATACTGTTATTTCAAATATTCGCCATGAAAATAAAGAGTTCCACTTTAATTCTAAGATTTTTCAATTAAATGAAAAAAGTTACAGTACAATTCAATAGTTTTTCAAAGAAAATAAAAAAAACTACCACTTCTGTTCTAATATTGCTCATAGAGGTGAAAAAAATTTAAAGTTCTGTTCTAAATTTTTCTGTTGAAGATAGAAAAGTCATACTTTGATTGTGAATATTCGCCATCAAGATAAAAAGTTCAACTTTAAATCTGAGTTTTCTCGATGAAGGAAAGAAAAGGTCAAGTTCTCTTCAGAAAAATTTCTCAATGAAAAAAGTTACGGATCAATTCTAATTTTTTCAAAAATAAAAGTGTTCCTCTTTTCATTTCTGAATTTTCTCAAAAAAAGTTACAGATAAATTCTAATTTTCTTCAATGAAAATAAAAATGCTTGCGGCTATACCAATCGTACTTTATGCTTACTCTTACATTGGAAGCGGGATTCCCAGTGGTATTCCATGTTTGGGAATCGAGACTACCTAGTTTATTGCATGTATTAGATCAGTAATTTTCACCCAGTGGAGGGATAAACACCGGCATCATATTTAAAAAAAGTAAAAATGAATTATTCGAGGAAAGTGTGTACACATGATAAAGTCTTCGCTGCCTTGAATGCTGACAAAGAGTTATATTTGAACTATGAAAAAAGCAGTAGTGGAGATCTTATTGAGGAGGTATGCCTACGTAATCATGACAGTGAGGAGTTAAATTCCTTTTGAGTGCCCTAGAATATCTATCACGCAAATGATCAATGTGTGAAAGCATTATTTCCGGATGACCAAGTAATAAACGAGACTGTCCACATGGAAATAACAGTTGATGAAGATCTACAACTTCTAGCTAATAATTCTGGTAACATGTTACCCGTTGATAGATCTTATCGTCATCTTTCCGATGTTAGCATCGAATGAAAGCAAAGGGAAATAGAATACATGCATACTGCTTAGATAATCTCGGAGACCACACTGCCTTTCCATGACGATAAAATAAAAGTTCAATCGAGGGATAAAATCCTTTTTAATAGATAGTGTATAATAAATTTCACAAAAAATACCAGATATTTCGGTCACTGTATATGTGACCGAAATATCTGGAATTTTTTGTGAAATTTATTATACACTGTCTATTAAAAAGGATTTTATCCCTATTTTGAAATTTTATTTTATCATGCATACTGCTGCACCAACATCATAAATTATATCTTGTCTACGTGCCAGAACTGTTACCTCTGTAAAAAATAATGTTATAATAGACAATGAAATCGCTGTCAAAATAAAAAGGGGCATTGGCAGACAATATCACTAATGAATATAAAGATAAATTAATGGAGAATAAAACACAAGAGAACATTATTACTACCAATGATCATATGGTCAATGAATCAAATAATATCAAGGATGAAACGTGTATTGAACCTGTATGTGACACCCCAGTAAAAATTGTATATGACTCTAAATGAAATAATGATTATTCTAGTGGTTATGAACTAAGAAAAGCGAGTAACTCTAGTGTCAAGAGAGAACTTGATGATTTATTTTATGGAACAGATTCAAAATGTCCAAAGTTGCTCACTAATATTAATAATGTATAATATTGTGTGTAACATATTTTTATGTTAATATTCTACATGTTGTTACTTCAATAAAATTGTTTTATACATTACTTTGTTATATTTCTATTATTTTAGGATACGCTAGTAAGTCAAACGCTTAGAATGTTTATTAAAAAGTCAGAGATTTTTATTTTCTTTGGAAAAAATTAGAATTGGACTATAACTTTTTTCTTTTCTTTAAGAACATTCAGAAGAGAACTTGAACTTTTATTCACTTCTTTGAAAAAATATAGAATTAAAGCAGAACTTTTTCTTTTCTTGGAGGAAAAATTCAGAATCGAATTATAAATTTTTTTCTAACTTCTATGGAAAAATTTAGAATTGAACTGTAAATTTTTTTATTTGAGAAAATTTAGAAGAGATGTTGAACTTTTCTTCACTTCTTTGAGAGAACTCAGAATTAAAAGTGGAACTATTTATCCTCAGAAGAGAGAACTTGTACTTTTCTTCACTTCTTCGAGAAAACTCAGAATTAAAAGTGGAACTTTTTCTATCTTCAGAAGAGAAAACTTGTACTTTTCTTCACCTCTCTGAGAAAACTCAGAATTAAAGTGGAACTTTTTCTATTTTCATTGAGAATATACAGAATTCAACTGTAACTTCTTTTCTCTCTTCTATGGAGAAATTTAGAACAGACATTTTCAATTGTTTTCATATCTGAGAAAATTCAGAAGTGAACTGGAACTTTCTTTGGTAAAATTCAGAATTGAGCTAACTTTTTTCTCTTTTTAAGAAAATTCAGAAGAGAACTTGAACATTTTGCACTTCTTTGAGAAAACTCAGAATTAACGTTGAACTCTTTATCTTCATGGTGAATGTTCACAATCAAAGTATTATTTCTTATATTTCTTACAAGAAATCCAGAAAAAAACTTTAAATTTTTTCTCCTCTGTGAGAAAAATCAGAACTGAAGTGGAACCTTTTTATTTTCTCTAAAAAAAATTTTGATTAATCTGTAACTTATTTTTTTTCTTTGAGAAAAATTCAGAAGAGAACTTGAACTTTTCTTCACTTTATCGAAAAAACTCATAATTAAAGTGGAACTTTTTATCTTAAGAAGAGAACTTGAACTTTTCTTCACTTCTTTGAAAAAAACACAGAATTAAAGGGTAACTCTTTGTCTTCATGGTGAATATTACAATCGTAGTATAACTTTTTCTATCTTCAATAAGAAATTTATAACAGAACTTTAAATTTTTTTTTTATCTCTTTGAGAAAATACATAATGGAAGTTGAATACTATTACTTTCTTTGGAAAAAATTATAATTGATCCGCAACTTTTTTTGAGAAAAATTAGAATGGTAAAGCGGAACCCGTTAGTTTTTGAAAAATTAGAATTTATTCATAACTTTTTTCATTGAGAAATTTTTCAGAAAAGAACTTCAACTTTTCTCTCCTTCATTGAAAAAACTCAGATTTAAAGTGGAACTTTTTATCTTGATGGAGAATATTCACAATCAAGTATGACTTTTTCTATCTTCAGCTGAAAAATTTAGAACAGAACTTTACATTTTTTTCACCTCTGAGAAAAATCAGAACTGAAGTGGAAGCTTTTTTTAATTTTCTTTGGAGAAAATTAGAATTGAACTGTAACTTTTTCTTTTCATTGAGAAATTTTCAGAAGAGAACTTGAACTTTTCTTCACGTTTTTGAGAAAACTCTGAATTAAAGTGGAACTCATTATCTTCATGGCGAATATTCGCAATCAAAGTATAACTTTTTTCTATCTTTTAATAGAAATTTAGGACAGAACTTTAATTTTTTTTAACCTCTTTGAGAAAAATCAGAACTGAAGTTGAACCTTTTTATTTTCTCTAGAAAAATTAGAATTGATCTGTAACTTATTTTTTCTTCGTGAAAATTCAGAAGAGAACTTGAACTTTTCTTCACTTTGTTTATAAAACTCAGAATTAAAGTGGGACTTTTTATCTTCAGAAGAGAACTTGAACTTTTCTTCACTTCTTTGAGAAAACTCAGAATTAAAATAGAACTCGTTATCTTCATGGCGAATATTCACAATCATAGTACAACTTTTTCTTATTTTTCTTTCAGAATATTCAGAAGAGAACGTGAACTTTTCTTCACTTTATTGAGAAAACTCAGAATTAAATGGAACTTTTTATCTTCGGAAGAGAACTTGAACTTTTCGTCACTTCTTTCAGAAAACTCAGAATTAAAGTGGAACTCTTTATCTTCACAGCGAATATTCACAATCATAGTATAACTTTTTTCTATCTTGTATAAGAAATTTCGAACAGAACTTTTTTTTTCATCTCTTTGAGAAAAAATCAGAACTGAAGTGGAATCTTTTTATTTTCTCTGGAAAAAAATGAATTGATCTGTAACTTATTTCTTTTCAATGAAAAAATTCAGAAGAGAACTTGAACTTTTATTCACTTCGTTGAGAAAACTTAGAATTGAAGTGGAACTTTTTATCTTCATGGCGAATATTCACAATTAAAGTATAACTTTTTTCTATATTCTATGGAAAAATTTAGAACAGTTTCTTGAATGAAATTTCCGTATTGAGTATCCAAGAGGTGAATTCAAATTAATCAGGATTTTAAGGGGCCGATACCTCAAAATATATCTCGGGTAGGTCCCGGGTATGATTTGGAAAACAGCCAGAAGTTTCGTAAAAATAGAGAGTAATTATATTTATTTGTAGTTTTAAACTTGTTCCTTACTTTAGCTGAAAAACCTTTTCTATTTGTTCAATTACATTTCATAAAACTGTAAAGTCTTAAGAATCCATTACTTTTGGTAACCAAAAAAAATTATCTCTGTTTGGATTTGATGCGTAATCAAACAGTTAGTGTTTACAAAGTGGGAGTAGGTAAAAGTATTTTTATATTGTTGCTTTATTTAAATATTGTAGCAGTGGTGATTGCAGATGAATCGTGTTTGTAACTGTGCTTAGCTATCATTATTATCTGAATAAAATCAGAGTCGAAAGAATGATAAAAATAGGCTCAAAATCAATCATGTAAACGAGAATATTCTCACTAAATCACTAAATACAGTTACTAAATTTGTCTGAAATTTCCTTCCCCGTCCCCTATTTCATGTTTTTTTGCAATCCCTTTGTACTATACCTTAAATATTGTTATTTATTTACATGTTTCAAATGCAATTAATCAGGATTTTAAGGGGTACCTCAAATTATATCTCGGGCAGGGCCGGGTATGATTCGGAAAACAGCCAGAAGTTTTAAAAAATAGAGAGTAAATATATTTATTTTAAGTTTTAAACTTGTTCCTTACTTTAGCTGAAAAACCTTTTCTATTTGTTTAATTACATTTCATGAGCCTGTAAAGTCTTGAGAATTCAATACTTTTGGTAATGTATAAAAAAATTTATCTCTGTTTGGATTTGATGTGTAATCAAACAGTTAGTGGTTACAAAGTGGGAGTAGGCAAACCCATTTTTGTATTGTTGCTTTATTTAAATGTTGTAGCAGGAGTGTTTGCAGATGAATCGTGTTTGTAACTGTGCCTAGCTATCATTATTATTTGAATAGAACCAGAGTCGAAAGAAAGATATAAATAGGCTTAAAATCAATCATGTAAACGAGAATATTCAAATAAAGAAGTCATCTCGTTACCCCAAATTTACATGAGGCGAAAAATTTGTCTTTTTAGGCAATATTTATAAGCCTAAACTCATTAAATCACAAAATACAGTTACTAAATTTATCTGATGTTTCCATGCTCCCCCCCCTATTTTCATGTTTTTGCAATCCATCTGTGCTATAGCTTAAATATTGTTATTTATTTACATGTTTCACATGCAATTAATCAGGATTTTAAGGGGCCGATACCTCAAATTATATATCGGGTAGGGCAGGGTATGATTCAGAAAACAGCCAGAAGTTATAAAAAATACATAGTAATCATATTTATTTTAAGTTTTAAACTTGTTCCCTACTTTAGATGAAAAACCTTTTCTATTTTTAAAATCTGTGTCTCAAGCGCGCCACTTAGGAACAATAAACTAATCAACGTTTTATGAACGTTCGCAAACTGTATCTAGCTAGTAGACATTTAATTTAACAGCTCAGTCAAAAATGCCTATGAAAATAGATGTTTTCGTTGTGTCTTAATTTTTATAGTGACGGTAATTCCTTTTAATATGCATTTTATTGGTGGATGTTTGCATGAATAGCTGATGCGCTAAGGTTAGTACACAGAAAAGTCATAATGAGGAAACATTTTAGGCCACGATAGGACTTTTTTAAAAAAAGGATAACATTCTAGATAACATATTTGATAGTGTTAGGCAAAAAGTATCAGAATTTGATATTCAAAGCATGAGCTTGTCTAAGTCCCAAAAGATGAGGTCAGAAATGACATTCTGATAACTTTTTTTACACATTTTTAACTCTCAATGGAGCCTTTATATTGAAAATTGGGGGGTGACAAAAAAAAAGTTGGAAGGGAGGAGGCTCCTTGGAGGTCGGGGAGAGGGGACCTTGGAGGTTGAGGTCTCTGGTGGTTGCAGTCCTTGATGGTACATGCTCATAATCGTCTCACTAGTTGATTTCTAAGGATTTCTAAGGATTGTTCTGAATTTCTTTATTAAAATTCTTTTCTTGGCATCTGCATCTTTATTAGTATCATCTTTTTATATTGACAACGCTGCTTAAATGGTACTTGAGCATTATACAGAACACAGTCGAGAAGTAAAGCTAGGTTAATTCACAATGTCATCTTGACACCAATGGCTCTATTTCTTTCAACTTTTTAGCATACTCTGTGGCAATAAAGATTGCGCCTTATGTGGCGTTACGTTTTAATGCGGTATTATGTAACGTTAAGATTTAAGGCTGTATGCCGATCGCGCCAACTGCTCTGTTGAGATTTGAAGCTGTGAACTAGCACTTTATAAGTTTTCCGATAGCGCCACTTATAGCGCCAAAGATTGTGCCATCGCGGGCTACGCCACAGCAATGGGGAGTAAGGTTAATGGGTGACCGCGCCATTCTCGATCTTAGAGAGAAAATAAAATATGCAACTATATAAATGTAACCTCTTTTCCTTGAGTTATCTTGAAATCAGATTCCTAAGGGAACGCTGCCAATGGAGTACAAACGAACTAGTTACCTGCAGTGCGATTAGATACTGACATATAAATAAAATAAACACATATAGAAAAGCTATAGTTTTATTGTGACTTACATTATAAGTGTACAACAGTGCTTCACTTCAATTGACGACCAATAGAGGCAGAGATAATAATGATGACCAAATCTCTACAATGACTGCGTCATAATGATTCTGACAAAGAATGTTTCTAATAGCAGCTCTGACAATTGAATCAATACGAATGCCAATAATAATAATGACTGAATTGCAATGCCCGAATGCTGCATAATAGTTCTGACAAAATGAATGCTCTCATCATAATGCCTCCATGATAATTCTGACTAAACGAATGTCTCAAAAAACACTTTTCTTCACTATATCAAAACTAGTATAGATTCTGCGCCCTCAAAGCTATTCCACGATTGGCCCAAGTCCTGTGGAGGGGTCCGCTACTTTGTCATTATGTGGACGAACTCACTTCATTATGTTAACTGTCTATCCAATAATTTGTCTTAAATATTTTTGATGATTAAAAATTATAACTTAAGCTTCATATGAATTCTGTATTTTGTAATTTTTTTATTACTAAATATCTTAGTGAAATTCAAAACCGAATAGCGTCGTTATTTGGCTGAGGCTAAAATAAAGTTTCTCTTTTTGCTAATTAAGAATTTTTCCTTTTTGACACGAGATTTAAACTTAATTAGAGGAAGTCCGAATTATCTTTAGAAAGAAAGAATTTTATTTTTTTGTATTTTAAATATATCACATACTACTCACGGTACATATTACCCTCCCCATTTTTTAATGACGTCCCGTCATTAGGACTTGCTTGCCCTTGGGTTTTTAAAATACTCGCGATTTATTTACTATTGGTCCTACGTAATTTTAATTGACATTGTATTATTTTATACTTTTATATAAGCTTAATTAGGAGTGCTAAAAATTTTCTTTATTACTTTTTTTATTTTATTATATATCCCTTTCTAAAGTTCATCTACTGGACTAAGATTATTTATGGTTCTAGCCTAGCTACTATACTAAAGATTTTTGTTTTCTCTACATCAAACACTGATGACTTTTACATTTCCAACAAGGTTGGGGCTATTCTACTTTTACTATAAGATTTTTTGAAAATTCACCTTTTACAAGTTTTTTTTTATTTTGTTAACTATAGGATAATTATGTTTCCTATCTACGCTAAGTTAATGGGGAAATACATTGATTTTACATTAACTGTATATAAGTAAATAGCAATACATATATATATATATATATATATATGAACGATTTAAGATGTTCACTACATTCATTGGTAATCATTAAAACATTTTCACTTGGTTTGTTCGTTATATAATTTTGATAATAAGTTATCGAAGTTACTTTTTCAAAACTATTTTTTATCAACATTATTAAAATGTGACATGTGTAAATTCACATCTATTTCACCACCTACGTGTCTCTTAGCGTACTCACTCCTTCTGTTATAAATTATGGTCCTTCACTCCTTTCGTCTTGGCAAAAATTTTGAAAAACTTACAATATAGTTTCTTCACGGAACAGTTCGAGCATGGTTATGTTCATCTTGGACGAAATGCTTTCTCTAATTTCAAACGGGAAATGATACTCCCAGGTACAGGTGTGTGGAATTTTGATAATTCATTCTCGCCTGCTGTTTTTGGAAAGTTCATAAGGTGCCTTATCGTTAAGGGGCTGAACACTGGGACTGCGTTCATTTTCTTCTCAGCATATGATTTTTGGGATATTTTGAAGCACATAGAGAATGTATTTTTCGTATAAAATTGTTCATTCTTGCACTTAGAGATTGTAGTTCTCTTATAAAATTGTTCTTGCATGGCTTGCATCTATTAGCTTTTGCGGTGATTCCTTGGTTAATCACAGGTGAATTGATTTTTGGATTTGGAGTGGGTCGACGTCAAACTTTAGTGACTCCTTCAACATATTGTCTTTAACTTGTGGGAGGAGTATATTGTCACTGAGGGGTTAGTCACTGGGGTTAAATTTTGTTTCTGTAATTCAGGGGTTGGTTTCCAGGTCCATTTTTTGGAAATTATCTCGGTACATTTATGGGAGGACAGAGATAGGAACTTTTCGCATTTGGTAGAGGTGATAGGATGGATTCCGAGAAATGGTCGAAAGGGATTTGACGCATGAATCTGCGACCAATAAATAATTTTTGGGTTCATCAAAAACCATAACTATACAGTTGTATGGTATATGTGTCCATAAGGATCATCAAGGGTTATATTCATATAAACATATCGTGTACTGGTCGATTGGTTTTTCGGGATTTATGTTTTTCTATAGTTCAATAATACACTGGATACCGAGATTCAAATAAAGCGTTACCTGATACGTAATATGGTTTGTGGTCGAGGAAACAACGATCAAAAAGGTAACTGTAATCTTCGTAAATGAAGCTAAGACGAAAATTTCCTGGAGTCTATGGTGATTACTCTTCGTTGGTTTAGGTTTGATGAAAATAGATGCTACTAAGTTGTACCTGCACTGGACTACGCATTGTAATGATCGATTTCCAATATGTCATTCCACTTCCTGTAATAAAAATAACGAGGCAGAATCACACGTTCTTTAAAATCAAGTAGTCTTAATACATAATAAACAATGCGGTTAGGTGCATTTTAGGGTGAATATTACCCTACAAGACAATATTAAATCGATACAATAATATTACTATATAAATATTTATTTTAATAAAACGACATTAATATCATCTTGGTTTCAGATAGATAGAATTCCCATTTGTAAATATCAAACACAAAAATTCCTTCTAAGTTGTTATAGAATAACGACGATAGAAGAGATTAATTCCTTTAACTTTAAGTAAGATATCTTATTATGCTCGTTAGTATACTCTAATACACACATTTTACTTTAATTTCCTTCGGCACTTATTTAATTCTACGTTAGATATAAAATAACAATTTAACATATATTACGCCACATAACTTAGTTTGAGGTCTCAGTTTACAACATATTTCATGCCTTCATTGTTCACGCACTTCCGTGCTGTTTAAGAAACGCATGTTGTAGCTTCATGGCCACACGGTTTTACGTAAACGACACTTATAATGAGGGAACAAGACATAGAAAGGACGAGTGGAGACCTCTGTGCCCACTCGTTTTCGAATTTCTTCCCTTTTTCTTGGCTTAGACGTTCTCATGGGGTTTTGGGTTTCACTTTTGCATTTCAGCCGTTTCCCCGTGTTCTTCCTTTGGGTTTTACCTCCTTAGTCTCAGGATTTTTCCATAATTAAAAGTCCGTAAGGTTCTCGTGGTCAGGGAAATCGCGAATACGAAACAAACGCTCAGTAGTATGTTCCACAAAAATTGTCTGAGAATAATCCGTATCCATTATCCACGTACTTTAATCTTTGGTCTTCATTTGTAAATAGGGGAATCTGGGAGTCTAATGCTTTTCTTATTTTTCTAAGCCTTAATGTCCCTTTATTCTTTTCTGTTTTGGACCATATCGAGGTTTTCATTTCCTCACTTTCTATATTGGGAATAGTGTACGACAGGTTAATTGCCTTGAAATTGATTATTTTGGTACTTATTATACTTGTGCTCGTGGTAATTAATGGCGTTCGAACAGTTGACTCTTTAGTTACAAGTCGACATCCTTGTTTTATGGTTATCGTACCCACGTCTTGTAACAGTAATTCTGTCCTGTAACTTGGATCTATTCTTTCTGTATTATTATAACAAGACAAAGCTCCAACAGTTTCTCTTGGAACAGAAAATAACCAAAGATCATTTCTAAGGTGTATGAATATTTTTTGTTTAGTACTTCCTATCAAGGCTTCTTTCAGCTGGACTGGATATGTCGTACTGGAATGGTACGGGTAGACTTTTTATATTAAATGACATTATTCAAAATAATTATTTGCTGGGTAACTTTTTAATTCGAATTTGTTTTCGAGAACTGATATATGTTGAACAGACAGTACCAGGCAGTTTTGATTCGTGTGGAGCCTAGATATACGTTAAGCAGAAATTTTCTATAGAATTTTTATAGTTGTATGATTTTTAATTTTGAGCTAAAAGTTTTTAAATTGTTATTCCTTTTTGACGTCTATCCATTAAAAATCTCTTAATCCTATACTGACTAAGGGTAATTCCATCTATTCGGTTTTTTAGCCGTTTTACCTGACTGTGTCGTTACTTTTTCTTCGATTTCTTGTGGTTTTTTTCTTTCCGGTTTTTCTTGGGATATAAGATCAAACTTTCTGTATTGTTTTTCAAAAATTATTGCACTTTTAATTTTGTTTATTTCGTGTGCGCGGCTGCTGAAGTCGGTTTTGATTTCCCTGTTTCTTTAACTACTATAGGGTCTGATTCGCCGCCAGGCTCTTCGGAACTGGTTTCCGATGATTCCACATTAAAACTCTTGGAAGTGGCAATTTGTGTTCTTTGGGTATCACCTGCCCTTCCTTCGTAAATTTCTGCTAATCTGGAAGCAGAAGGTTTATTCTCTAAGTCATTGCTTTGAGTTTTCAACTCGGGAGACTTGAAAGATTCTTGAAAACTCTGAGAGGAATCAAAATTTTTTGCGGGGTTCCGCCATTGTTTAAATGCACTGTCTTCAGTGGGATGGGGCATTATTTGCACTAGTGTTTCCCTCCATGAAGTCCATTGTTTAGGCTTGACCTTGGACACAGTTATATCATGATATTGTCCTTGCTGGTCATCCTTGGAAGTTTTATTCCTAGGCAATGTACTTTGACTCTTTTTTATGAGGAAATTTATTAAATCCATAGCATCTCGCAGATTTGTTTTAATTGAATCTTTGGGAGGAGTTTTCTTTACGATAATACCCGGAGTTTCTACAGCTCTGTTCAATTCCTAACGCAATGACAGGGGCATCTTTATTGGTGTTGCAGGGGGAACCATATAGTCTGGAAATCTTTTGGG